>NC_056727.1:932657820-932677820 GCF_019279795.1 Protopterus annectens | reverse complement strand
GTGGAGGAGCAGCAATCACTGAGAGACATATCTGTCTCTTGCACAAGTTCTATTAATGTCACAGTCCAGGTTGAGATCCCTAGATCGAGTGATGCTTGTCTCATTTGACTTGCAGATGTGCATCGTTTCCATTAGGACAAGGTCAGAGACTACTCTGTAGGCCAGGCACAGGTCATTGCTCAGCAACCTGTATGATACAGAGTGCAGTGATAGGGTTTTCAGTCTTTCCATGTAGGTCATGTCTTGGAGGCCCTGAATTTTCTTGGTTAGAAACCTCTGTGGTCTCTCCAGCTGCTGCAGGTGTCTGCTGAGGTACATACAAAAGGGAACATTGTACTAAATCAGTGGTCTGATAAGGGCAGACTATAGTGGAGTAATGACATCCCTGGTCTTGGATGCGATGTCATTATTTATGAGAATGGCAGTATAGAAAGCTTTCCTCACTACTGTGGACACATGGCGATCAAAGTTTAGATTGATGTCAGTCACATCACTGTGTTTGAGCTTAGAGGGGTGCTGCATATATTGTAAGAAGCAGGGGTTACATCTCTGCCAAAGGGGATAATGAGACTTTTTTTTTGCATTTAGTTTCAGTCCATGGCCCTGGCACCAATCATTTGTCTGTGTCAGTTTTTTTGTAATTTATTGGTATCATTGGGGGGACCCTATGATTGCACCCAGTTTACAGTCATCTGCAAACTTAGTAAGCAACAGGCCACTATAATTTTGGCACACAGCTGGGTATTTCCTTTGAGATTTCGGACATAGCTAAAGGATGCCTTATGATTGTCTTTAGCTAGGGATGCCAGTCTAGTCTCGTAACTTGCTTTGGAGGACTTTACAAGGTTTCTGATTTTGCTTGTTTAGGTGTGTAGGATACTCTTCCTTTGCTGAGTATGTTCCTTCTATGTTCATAGATATCAGTTTCTTTCTTTTGTTAAATAACTTATTTATGCTTGCAGTCTACCAGGGTGGCTTGTTTTTGTGAGAGGACCTGGTTTTAGTCCTGTCAGTTACTGCCAAGTCAGTACATTTGCTTAAGTGGCTATATAGGGTGGTTGTGTACTTCTCTGCATAGGAGTCATTGTTGCCTGTGTTAGAAGGGGCTTTGAAACCATTTACGCCATTGCTTAGGAGCTGATAGTTTTCTTTAGATACATTTTTTTTGTTTTTTTGCACCTGTGGGGGTGTCAGCTTTCATCTTTACTTCAAATGAGACAGATTTATAGTCTGAGTTAACTAGGGAGGGAAGCATACTGGGGTTAGTGCAGTAGCTCCCCCATGTTGGTAAATATTAGGTCAAGGACATTTCACCCTCTTAATGGGGTGCAGACTAACTGTTCCAGTGCATTTGAGTTAACCAAGTCCAGGAACCTCAGTGTGGTCATGTTTGTGCTCATGTAAGTCACCCAGGCGATGGATGGGTAGTTGAAGTCTCTCATAACCAAGGTGTTTGGCTGTATATTGAGCATTTCAAGCACGTCCGGGCAGGCGTTGTGTTTCTCCTCATTCATGGTGGGGGACCTGTAGCTAGCTATGATGTGATAGGGTGTTTTGTCTATAGTTATTTGGACCTGGTATAGCTCAAGAAAGTCATACTGTCATGAGGTGTATTTGGATTTAATGAAAATGGATAAACTTCCACCTTTGTTTTTTTTCCATGTTCATTTTGGGGTCTGAACATGTGGAAGGCATTGTAGTGCTGCACAGCTGGGGTGCTCTCTGCAGCCTTGAACCAAGTTTCTGTGACTGCACAGATGTCAGCATCTTCCAAGGTGAGGAGTGCTTCCTGGGAGTGCAGCTTACTGTTTAGGCTCCTAGCATTAAGAAGCATGACCTTGAGTTTGTCTCTAGAGTATTTTTCTACATCAGGAGTTTTTTTGTTTTCACATAGCCTAAAAAAGGCTCTATTGGGAGGGAAGAGTCTTTGCCAATATCTTAAAGTCTTGATGAAACAGGTGAAGGCCATCTGTTGTGAAGCATCGAGGTCTGTTGACCATGTCTTCTCAGGCTAACAGATACTGGATCGCCTGGGAGTGACACCAGAAGCTAAGAAAATTGTTGAAATCAATCATTTTTTGTCTATACTGTGGCATCGTCCTAGGTGAAGGTAGAATGCTGCTTATGGCTAGGGACAAACCTGCCTGGCACACATAATCTGAAAGCCCTATCATGTATCTTTTCATACAGTCCAGAGAGGTATGGCTCAAGTTATTCTCTCCAACATGTACTATGACAGAGTCATAACGGTAATTGCTGCTGAGTGACTTGAGTGCATGCATGACTTGGCAGATCCTGGCACCTGACAAGCAGCTGACTGTGACCTTCTCCTTGTCCAGCCTGGTGACAGGAACACCTGTGTGTCTCACTACTGAGTCGCCTATGTCTTTGAAATTTAGTTTTGAAGTGTTTTGCCTTAGGGGCTTGATTGCTGAGACACTGTTATATGTGCTGTTATATGTACTGGTGGATTCCATTCGTGTACCATTATGTGAGGGCTGTCTGCATTTGGGAGGCCTCTGGTTTTTGGTAAACTCTTGGTGAGTACCTCCTCGTATGTATGTGGGTTTATGGGTCTTGACTTCATCCTGTGTAAGAGGAGAGGTGTTTGAGCTGACAACCTTTTTGATGTCTTGTTTATTATTATGTGAGAGGACTGATTCAAGTTTCATAGTATAGTGACATCTCTCACATAATGTATTTGTTTGCTGTAGGAGCAGGTGGTTGTCAGTATACATGAAGCAATTGCTAAATTGCCTCAAGATGCCCATGTCAATCAGGCTGGCTGGAGAAATGTTAGTAAACTGGCTGTACATAGCAGCAAGTAATTCCTGGTTTGTGGGAGGGCAAAAGATCAGTTATTGCTCTGGGATTAGCAAGGGTACTTAAAACTATACAGTATTAGTGAGGAAAGTGGGGTGACGCTTTACAGTTCTTAGCTGAGCTGCCTGCAGTGCACAACTGAGTTGCCCAAAGAGCAGCAGGGAAGCCTGAGAGGGTTTCACTGAGTGGTATTCAGGGGAAAAAATGTGATTCTAGATGTTTGCTTCTATACAAGGTACTGCCAACCCCCATTGAGCAATGTGCAGCTATGCGCAAATGCTATGTTTAAGTACAAATTAATTTAAACAGTTCTAACACAATCTACCAATAGAAAATCCCCTCATGGAGCCATTATTCCAGCACTCTCCAACTTAGATGGGTCTTGAGCTACACACATCTGCCACAGGGGTGCAGGGAGCCCCCTTAATGTAAGATGGCTGGTTTTAGTGCTCAAGTGATACCAAACAGTCTAGGGTTAGCACATCTGAATCTTGCCTATGCTATTTAAGGCAGATGAAGCAAATATACAAATTTCAGAATGAATCAGTCACAACTGCAAAAAGAGTAAAAATGAAGCAAAATTCAGTGAAATGCAGTATACAAGTGCAAAAGGCAGGCTTAAATTCTACTTATTTTTTACAATTTCAGTGGATGCCTTAGGTTTTCCTAGATACACTTTAGATTTCTTGCTAAGAATGCCAAACTTTGAGTAGCTCTGGTAAACTGAGCACAAATCTGAACAAATGCAGTGCTTAAACACAAACAAATTTAAGCAGTTCTAACACAATTTACGAATAGAAAAGCCCCTCACATAGCCTTTATTCCAGAAATCTCCAACTCAGATGGGTCCTGAGCTACACACTTCTGCCACAAGGGTGCAGGGAGGCCCTCTTAATGTAAAATGGCTTGTTTGAGTGCTCAAGTGATGCCAAGCAGTCTAGATTCAAAAAGTCTGAAATTTCATACCTCTAACCTCTTAGAACCAGAAATCTGGAGAAAGCCATAGATAAAAGTGGGACAAAGGCCCAAAAATAGGGACAATTTTAAAACATTGTTCTTACAAACATAGAAAGTTGATTGAATAACAAGTTTTGCATTAGCATGAATTTTCTGAAGGGTATGAAGTCTGAAACTCAAATGCCTGTCATTATTTTCTAACTTCAGTCTTTAATGATTTGCCACTGATTTGCCAGAAAACCACAATTTTATGAAAAATGGAGCAAAATATGAGGCAAAAAGCTGGATATTCTGTGAAAATCTGTACACTTGAAAGGTACACTGAATCTAGCCTATGCTATTTAAGGCAGATGAAGCAAATATAAGAAGTGCATAATGAATCATTCACAGCAGCAGAAACAGTAAAAAATGAAGGAACGGTTCAGTAAAATACAGTACACAAGTGCAAAAAACAGGCTTAAATTCTATTTATTTGTTGAAGATTTCAGTGGATGCTTTGGATTTTCTTAGATGCACTTTAAGCTTTACATTTTTCTTTGTTGTATAAAACTGCTTATTTTGAAACTGGACCTTTTCTCCACATATCTTCTCTGAAAAGGGGTTACCACATCCTAGTTGGACTACCCCTTGTGAGCAAAAACAATAAGTAAATATAAATGTAAATAATACAATAAATGTGCACAGCTTGAATGCCTTGATGAAGAAGCATACCATTCTTATGTTGCACTATCCAATGTTATGCATGTAAACTATTTCTGAAGTATCAGTACCTGCTGTTTCACTTATACACAGGGGTGCCAGGCAAAGGCCTCTTTCACATCCAGCTCTGGAGACACACAAGGCCTTGTCTGCTCAGTAGCAGATGTGCTGTGACAAAGATCAGGGTCAGGCTACTCCTACTGAGTCAGGTAAAGATGGTTAGAGTGCTACAGGATATATGTAAGGAAATTGACAAGTATTTGCCAAAGGTGGAAGCCACAGACAGTACCATGATGATCCTCATATGTACTATGGTTGCACACAGGACATCCATGTCAACTTCCATGCACATAGTAATAAAGACTTTCCAGGAAAACACACACACACACACACACACACACACACGCACTCTGGAGCCATAACTGGATGAGGACGAGGGAGTGTCTGCATGTGTGGTGGACGAGTAAGCTGTATACCATGTGTATCCCAAGAAAGTGCTGCAGGCATTTATGTGGACTGCCAAAAGAAGAAGGTAGCCCAGTCTTATCAGATTTCCACAGAGTGCTGTAGAACCTCTTAGTCAAGGTCTAGGTTCTTTAGCACTGTCAGATTAATATCAACAAGTTCCCCTACATCCAGTAGATCCTGACACTGGAGCAACTCAGCACTTGTTCACAATCTCTGGGAGCATCACCAAAACTGAATTTGAGAGACCTTGTGTATGACACCTTCCAAATGTAAATACTGTTTTGAACATTAGCAGTACAGAAGTTACTCACCAGGAAGTCACTTTGCAAACACGGAGTACATGAGGTCACATCATATGTACTTCACAGTGATAACACTGAACTTTCTTCTTGTATCTGAAATAAATGAAAGAGACAGCAATAGAAAAATAGAAAAAGAAAAAAAAGAAAAAATATCAGCAGCAATGACATATTTCTTAATGGAAAACAAAACACATTTCCTTTACTAAGTAAATAACACTTCAATAACAAAGCAGTCAATTATTCAGGGTATATCCCTAGACTTTTTACATAACACCTGCTCCTTTATAGTAATGCAGACTGCCAGTATAACTAGCACTGTGAAAACTATAACATATAGCCAATATGTTTGGGTCCGATATATAGAGAAATGTCTGAAGTATAGTGTGCCTCACTCAGCATTGCCAACAAGTAATATTGCATGCACCAAAAGTTTTCTTTGTAACTTTACACTGTCACATAGTGACTATCATTGCCCATAGCTATGTACTAAATGTTGCTGTTTCATCTGCGCAGCTGTGTACCTTGCATGGGCCTACTGGAGGGGTTGTCATTCTGCTGCCATTGGCTGCCCACCATCACTATTGCCATTAATGGGACAAGCGATAGAAGGAGCTGCAGTGTTACTATCAGTGAGTGGCTGTGGCAGTTGTACACCAGACCTGTGCATGATTATATTGTGGAGAATGCAGCAGGATGTGAAGATTCAGCAGACAGTAAAAAGATTCATACTGAAGGCCCCCCCCCCAAGTTATCCAGACAATGGAAATGGGATTTGAGGAGGCCATACACTCACTCAGTGATTGTCCCTACCTGGGGCAGGATGGTGTTAAAGTACTCCTCTACATTTCCATGCGGGTTGCTTACTGGTGCCATTAGCCAAGGTTTGAGTGGGTGGCCTACATCACCTGGAAAACAAAACAGTGACAAGTCACCACATAACAAAATAGGGGGAGAGTATTCAGTATTACCTATGCCACTATATAAATAGTGAAATACCTTTGGTTAGCAATAGTAAAATAGTTTGCACTTACCATCTGGATGACCATAAGAAATCCTGCCATGCTGAAAGAGGCAGTACAGTGATCTTCTGTGCCAAACGGGAGAATCATGGGCACTGCCAAGATGCTAGACTGACATGTTTGTGGTGAATCCTATCTATATCTCACTTTACCTGGTAGCTGATAGAATGGTAGCCATTCCTGTTATAGTACCTCTCCCTCCTTTGTCCAGATGGGACCTTTATAACAACATGGGCACAGTCTGTCATACCAAGTACCTCAACACCTTTAAAGTCAATGTTCCATTATAAATATGAATGTCTTCATTAGACTGTTTCTCATAAACAACTTTTTTAACAAATAACCAATGGAGGTTTTGCAGATATGAATGACATTATAAATAAGCTTTGCATATCATATACAATAGACTTAAAAAACTAAGGACTAAAAAGTGGTTTAAGAATGCCTGAATTCATATGTTGTAGGATCATAGGATCATAGGAAGTTACTAGGCTAATGGCCCTAGGCCTCTTACAAGCCTAGCCAAGTTCTACCATTATTTCCACGATCAGCATCTATTGCCCCTGTCCAAGAGGGACACAGGTGGAACCCCTGGGGTGAATTTACGATTACCCATCCAATCATACAGACCGCATTTGAAGAGGGCCAATGAGGTGCTCTGTTTGACATGAAGTGGGAGTCTGTTCCAAAGTTGTGGTAACCTGTGGGAGACAAATCTGTCCCTCCAGCAGGTTATACTAGTGTCACATACCAGGTTAAGGTCTTTAGAGCAAATAACCTGTGTACCATTTGACTTACAGAGATGTAGCATTCCCAATAAAACATGGTCAGAGATTGCTTTATATGCATGGCAGAGATCACCTCTGAGCAGTTTGTATGAAACAGAATAAAGTGACAGTGATTTCAAATGATCCACATTGGCCAGATGCTGAAGACCTTGAATTTTCATTGTGAGGAACCTTTGTGGTCTCCAGCTGCTGCAGGTGCTTGGAAAGGTACATAACAAAAGGGGTGTTATACTCAGTCATTGGCTTAATGAGGAAAGAGTCATTGGCTTAATGAGGAAAGAGTACAGGAAGGTTATAACTTCTTTTTTTTTCTGGAGGCAATGCCCTTACTTATGAGATGAGCAATATAAAATGCCCTTCTTACCACTGTGGAGAAATGGTGGTCAAAGGTAAGTTTGCTGCCAACCTGTATGCCCAGGTCTCTCACCACTGAGTGCATACTTAAGGTGTTGCTATTGATGTGGTAGTTAGCAAGAACATTGCCCTTAACGAAAGGGATGATAATACATTTTTTTGCACTGAGTTTAAGGCATGACTTTGGCACCAATTATTTGTTTGTGTAAGATCCTCTTGTAGGATGTTGACATCATTTGGAGATTATATGACTGCTCCCAGTTTGCAGTCATCAGCAAACGTTGTCAGCCACAGACCTTTAGATTCTGCTTGCAATTTGTAGAACTTGGTTCCAAACAGTAGTTGTCATAGGACTGATCACTGTGAAACACCACTGGTTACAGGTCTGCTGTTGTAGGTGGAGTCCCCGATTTTGACTATATGGGTTCTATCAGTGAGCCAGTTAGTGACCCATCTAACGATATAAGGGTTGAAGCACCACCTTTGTGCAAGGTAATAATGGTGGCCATTCTCCTTTCAGCTGGACGAAGCCGGTGCTTAGACTATAATTGAAAACAGTATCCAATGGTGTTGGTAATTCCAATTGGAGCCAATGTAGGATGCAGCCTGGGATGCTATCAGGTCCTATAGATGCTGTGTTTTTGACCTTAGAGAGGGTGTTTGCTACCTACTCTTTAGTGATACAAGGTAGGGACGGGTGGTAGGGATGTCATGGAGTACATGTGATGGGGACAGGGAGTGAAGTTTTCACAGAACCAGTCGGCCAACAGGTTACAGGCTCAATATATGTGGTATCATTAACTACCAGTTTGGCAAAAATCTGGGGCTTTCCTTTTAGGTTATGGATGTAATTAAGAATGCCTTATGGTTGTCCTTATTTAAGGAAGCTAATTTAGATTCGCAGTTTTCTTTGGAGGACTTCACAAGAAGTCTTATTTGCTTGTTTAAGCTAAGGAGAGAGTGTTTCCAGTTTAGGGCTCACTCTCTCTTACTCTTAGACAGCAATTTCTTCCTCTTATTGTAAAGCCTGTTAATGGGAGTTGTCCACCAGGCAGGTTTGCTCTTCCTTGAGGAGCTTGTTTTGGTCCTGTCAGGTACGACTGAGTCAATGCAGTTATACAGGTGTTTTTGTATAAAGCACTGGTGTAGAACTTGACATAGTTGGCAGTTCCATTTGAGGGACAGAGGTGCAGTCAAGCTATTTATACCACCGCATAAGTGGTTATAATCTGCTTTGGAAAACTTTTTTAGTTTGGTTGCTGCTGGGGTGAGGGGGGGGGGAGTCAGTTGTGATAGTTACTTCAAATGAGACGGATTTGTGGTCAGATCTCACCAGGGAAGACCTGACAGTGGGGGTGCTGCAGGTGTCCCCCATATTGGTAAGCACGAGATCCAGAATGTTGGCACCCCTTGTGGGGGTGTCAACCAGCTGATCCAGGGCATTAGAATTAACAAAGCTGAGGAACCTTTGGGCAAGTGAGTTTGAGCACTAGTAATTTATCCAGTCAATGGATGGGTTGTTAAAGCTGCCCAAAACCACGGTGTTTGGATGTATCTTGATCGTCTCCAAACATTTGCACCAACTGGAAAGGCCACTGAAATACCTTACAAAGAGAATCCATGCCCTCCATCACCCATCCTATGCAGACAGGCTCAAGTCACTGTCACTCTACTTGGTATCGTACAGATTGCTCAGGAATGATCTGTGTCTCCCCTACAAGGCAATCTCGGACCCTGCCCTACTAGAGATGCTCCATATCCATAAGTCTAACTCTAAGGTAAGGACTGCTTCCAGTGAGTGCAGTTCTGTATTAAGACTCCTAGTGTTTAGCAGTTTAACCTTGAGGTTGTTTTTAGATGAAGTTTTTACGTCGGGAATTTTGTCCTTGAGCACTGCCTAAAAAAGGTGCTATGGGGGTGGCAAGAGCCTTAGCCAGTAGCCGAAATCCCAGGGGTGATGGATGTAGACCGTCTCTGGCAAAGCATTAGGGTCTGTTGATCATGTTATCCCAGGTGTTTAATATCCTTGGTTATTAAACTTCTAAAGGTGATCTATTATAATAGTGATGGCATAGAATGCGATCTAATCTAGGATAATACTTAAACACATTTCCTAGAAAATGAGTTTGACTCCATTATCTGTTTTTTAAATTTATCTAGGCAAGATAAAAGAACTTTCTAAAGTAAGAATGAGTGTACATACAATTACTTTTTCCAGTCTTTAGCTAAATAGCTGTTCTTCTTTCAAATACTTATACTAATGGTTGTATAATCATGGGATAATGATTTTTTTCCTTTCTGCATTCACTTGTACTATTTTTGTAAACATAGCAGAAGTGAATAAAATAGAAATGGAACAAAATACTGAAGGATGATTTTTCTTTATTGAAGGTATTTGATGTTGAGGGGCTGGACACCCACCAGTGTCAATGAATGTACCTCTGTGCACTAAAAGACAGAGACACCAGTGTATTGTCTTTAAAAACAAGTGTAACAGCCAAAAATGAAAGCAGCAGACACAATTAATATGTATAACAGCAGGAAGGCTAAGCCGTCTGTTATTTAATTGAAATGAATTTGTTTCAGGATGTGGGTTTGCTTTTTGTTTTGCTTAGCCGGATATTGTTTGTCATGTAAGCAGTCACTGTATCACAGTCACTAGATCTTTATATACTAAGAGTTTCAGCTACTCACAAGAATTAGGTTGCAGAAAAGAGCAGTGCCTTTTGTAAGTCATCACAATTAGTTGTTTTAAAATGTGCAGTCTAATCACACGTCACTATTTTGCAGTGTGGTCAGTACTGAATGGGTTTACTTATTGTGCTTGGTGAAGTTGCAATGCACAAGAAATGCAGCATTTAACGTGCCTGATTTTGATTACCCATTTTATAAATTACAGAAATTTGCTGAAATTACAGTAATGTGTTGATAGAGGCAGAAATGGTTCTAAAAGGCAAGAGGTGCACAGACAGCTCACAGAGTGTGGCAATCCTATACCACTGATGGTCACAGATATGGTTAGGTTATAAAAGACATGCACTCACAGCAGTAGTTAGGTAATAAAATAAATGTTTTGAAAGGCAGGAAGGCAAGATTACTGTTGTATCATTTTGTGTTTTTATGGCACTGTCTACTGATTTGTGTATCTGCCTTAGAGCAGGCTGCTTCCCATTACTGGTCCTTTACCACACAGTCAAAGTGAATTTAATAATACCGGTGTGTGAGTGTTGTGTGAATACTACAACATTAGATGATTTGAATAAAACTGAGAAACAAGCTCTTTTCTGATGAACTGCAGAGTGAAGTTAGTTGTGTGATAGAATCCCAGCTTGGTAGTAATGACAGAAGTAAAACAGTGACAAATGGCTTTTACTTAGAGATGTTACTGCAGCATTTAAATATATTACGCCTGACTTGTGGCTTATTGACTGGTCAGTTGGATAGTTAGACGCAGCATCTGCAGTCCTGTGAGGTTGCTGAAGGCAATGTAGCAAAGGAATAACATCTTGCCATGTTGCCTATGAAACAAATGGCCAGTAAAGTATGTGATAAAACACTTGAAATGTATAGCCAGATGTTGTATATCATGCAATAGCTGGTTTCCCGTTAGGACAAAGCAAGAAGAAGGAATCTGAAACTGAGTGGGAATTTTAGAAGGAGAAGAAGATGCTGAAGATTATGTGGATGGGATTTCCATAAAGGACATTGGCTAATGAAAAAGCACACAGGTTGCCATTAACATTGAGGAAGAGGAAATACAGGAAATTGAGGATTATACAAGTGCAGTTAGTCTCTTGTTTTGAGAAAAAGCAGGTGTTATCACAGTTGTAGTTAACAGGAAAGAGGTGCACTGATGCAGGTTGCCATTTTTTGTCAACCATGTTTTCCAATGACCATGCTGCAGCAATGATTGCAGTTTCTAGATTCAGTGAAAGAATATAATTGAAAAAAATGCAGCACAGGTTATCTTTTCCATCAGTATTAAAGGTGCTTTTTCCAGGTGATGGTATGCAAATGTTTACCAATCTGAAGTCAACAATGGCTTAATTGCAAGAAATCTAACACTTACAGGATATGGAAGTAGAAAGGATTGAGCAGGCTGGCCCTGCAACAGTGATGGACACTGCAACCTCTGTAGAAGCCAACGAGCGAGGTGGAAAGCTTTATACGGATTATACGTCCTGCAAATGGCTTTTACTGGTTGGAGAGAGTTTGAAGGATATTCGTGAACTAATGATTATTTCTAATGTGTTTAATGCTGAGTATTAGAAGACAGCAAATTAATGACTTTTTGCAGAACTGAGGCACTGTGTCATGACTGTTTAATTATGGACAGACTAAACCCAACTGCTCTTTAAGATGTCTAACTACATGACGAATGTTGCTGTGAAATGCTGCTCTTTGTTTCAAAGCGTATGTACATATCAGAGTACATTGTTTGAAAAAGTATAGTTCTTGTGTTCAGTTTGCAGCTGATGAGCACATTTTTGCAATTGTATTAAAAACTGAATATAGAAGGGGACAATATAGCAATGTAAGGCAATGATTACTGTTTAGCAATAATTTAATTCTGCTAAAGTCTCAAAGTGTTTGAGTCTTTATGAATGCAGCTGTCATGGTTAATTTGTATTTAAGTGGGTGTATGGGCCTAGTAGCATGCAAGTACTAAATTCCTCAGTGTAATAGAGGGGCACTTAAGCATTAAAATATGTGTGAAATTGTACCAAAGGGATATATTTAGGGAACATGACCTGAATATGATTTGGACATCCTGTCATTTGAATCATATATAATGTAACAAGCTATACAAATCAAAGGATGGAATTAATTTTATTGGAGATGTTTCTACTGACAAATAAGTTACTAGATCACATGTTATTGGCATATTACTTTTGAAGGAGTTGAACAACAGTCGCAGGGGTTAAAATCTTCATGGAGGATGTAGTGAGTAAATTGGGAGTGGTATCAACTGGTGTCTTTTAAGGACTAATTTGACCTAAGGATTGTGAAGAACTAAAGCTGGATAAAGTATGATTATGAGTTCAGTGAAAGAAATTAAATGTTACATAGAGGATTATGATCAGCTGACCTAGCATAACCTGCTTATTATGTGTTTGAGATGTGGATGCCAAGAAATAGTGAATATTGGCATCCATGTCTTGAACACATAATAAGTGGGTTATGACTGATGAGCCAATCGTAATTCTTTGTAGTGCATGGAGCTTTATCTGCTCCATGTACTGCTAGTTAAAGGGGAAGAAATTACTACGGGTTTTGTTGGCTTTCAAAACCATAAGACACTTAGCAGACATTGTCAGACAGGCAGTGTAACACTGCCCGTTACCATTACACCTGCCTTTAATGCCTATCTGTTGGGAAGATTTTCACACAAACGTGCCCAGATTACTGCTTCATACTTTTTTTGTCTGTTCCTCATAAAAGCTGTAGTTTTCAGAGAAACCACAGGTCACTAAATAATGGCATCCATTTTTGTTTCAAAGTTTGTATCCTTGACATTATGCTGATGAGCACATCCTGTTATTCTAGAAACTAAGATTTTTTTTTTACTTACAGGAAGCTAGAGACACATTACAGCTACGGACAACAGACACATCTTTTGCTCTGCTGTTTTCATTTACGAGACAGTGCAGGCAGATTTTACTGCCAAACAGTAGACCTGACCTTAACAACATAAGCAGGGGTGCTTAACATTTATTAAGATTGGCCTAATTCAATGCAAGTCCAATGCATCCACCCGTACTAGAACGAGGGACCTAAATCTTTACCAACAGATATATAAAACATGATGGTGGATAGGTTTATAACCCAGCAACTCACAAACCATTGAAATAGGCGGGAGGGTGGCATAATGGTTAAGGTGTTTACCTTAGAAACACAAGGTGCAGGGTTTGATTCTCACAGGGGGTAATTGGCTAGGCTTAAAAATGGTCCACGAGGGCAGTTAGCCTAGTAATAATCTATGAATCTATGAATCTATAAACTTCCCCACATGTTAAGCAGTGTGACTCACTATCTTCCTTTAAACATAAACAAGATGACTGGGAAGGGTATCCAGAAACCTACTCTAGGACTGACTGGTATTGTTCTCCTGGAGAAAGGAGGTGCTGCATGAGGGAAGTTACTGGCAAGGCAAGAATGGTCATGAAACTCAGTGGCTGTGGAATATCTATGAATCAATAAATCTAAAGGCTAAGTGGAATGTACAATGTATGCATGTGCTCCTACCCAGCATGGGCCTGAAATTATGTTTGAGAAGACTTCTGCTGTAAGATAATGTATGACAAATGCTTTGGCCAAAAGTCTGAGGCCAGCCACATGGTGAGGTTATAATTTTGTTAAACGTCAATGGAAGGCTGTGTGTAGGTTAGTGCTGAAAGTTTCAAACATGGATGTTATTAGTCTTTCATAAGAGATTTTTTTTAAATAAATTGTTTGTGTTTTCTGTCCATTTACAGCTACTTTTGTATGACAGTACTTGGAACTGGCACTAAACACGGATTTTAAAAGTAAGCTGGAAAATGGTTAAAGCTATTGACTCTACAACATTCAGTTTCAGTAAAGAAACTTCTAAAATGGATTTATGTTTGAGTGACTGATAGGACTAGTTGGTGATTCATAGCAGCATTATTCCATGGACAGCTATCTTGATAGCTCTCTGAAATTCAGTAAGGCCATTGATGCTGCCCTGTTTAAGTAACATGCATAATAAAATGTTCCCCTTGTAAGAACAGCTGACTGTATTGAAATAGATTGGAAAATTGCTCAGAAAATGGGCTAAATATGTTATTCTGTGAACAGGGAGGTATCTGTGCTGATAGCCACACTGAGCCATTCACTGACAATTGCTTACACTAGTATTCTTCGATGATGTTTGTTAAAGAAATCATGTTCATAGTGCACAAATATCCAAGTGTGCACAACTGAGTGACTTTTAATTTTCCATCTTAGTGAATACATTTAGTTCATAACCAGGCAAATGCAAAGCTCTGCAGTGTCCTTTCCAGTCAGACCGCCCTGGGCCATGTTTACAGGGCAATTTGGAAATTTAAACCCAGACTCCAGGAAAATGAATGGTAAAGAGCTGCCGTACTATTATCAGTAACAGAACTCCACCAGCTGCTGCTACTGCTCTGGCATCATTTGCAGCTGTTAATTTGTATGAGAATCAGTCACACATGGGAAATATATTTAGTAGTACCACATGGATGATATAAAGCGTATAGTACAGGTATGTTTTGTAGGTGGTAGTTTGTAGTAAAAAGTGGATTACCAAACGCTGTCTTTATCCAAGTATCCAGCTGGACCTCAGTGCCATCCAGGCTTCAATATCTTTCATCATCTATGCTAATGAGCTTTTCCACCATTTCCAAATTTTGTTCTGAAGTCTAGTAATTTATAATTACAGTTTTAATTGTTAATTTTAAGTATGTTTGCAGACTTCTTGAGCATACTGCTTGAGGTACCCCACATTTTGCAACAGTAGCATTATCTTATAACTGATGGCTACATGTTTTTATTCATCTGGGCTGACAAATTGTTTTATTATACTAATTACATTATATTTTGTACCTAAGTAGGGCACAGTAGGCCTGCCATGCCCCACCCCCTCCTTTAGCTTTGACCTTGCTTTAACTTTGAGAACTTTAACCTCTAAAGCTCTGAAATAACTATCTGTAATATTACCTAATTTATGTTAATAGAAAAACAGGCCATATAATATAGGTATCCTATATAACTTCCAGATTGTCTTAAGTATCCCATAGCATTTTATACCAAATGTGAATCACATCTGTAGCACAACAAACTGAGTTATTTATTACTTATTTATTTATTTTATTTTACATTTGTTGACCGGGCTAGTCCAGCTGGATATATGTCCATTTTCAGCAGAGACCCAGGGAGAAAAGCTCCTCGAAAACACAGTAAAATTTATATATAAAAATAACAATATTTCACAGGTACAGGTACAATACAAGATTAAGCTATTTTATACATGATAGATTTTACAGATGTGGGTACATTAATATATAAGCAAATATTTTCACTTCAAAACATGTTTGATTACATAATCATATGACTTGTAAAATTTGTTAACATAGGTAGGTAGTGTTGATGACATTTTAGGGATATTGACGAAGAGATTTTAATAAAATATAAGGCCTGTTATCTTTATGGTTTTCAATAGGCAGTTAGTATATACAGTTCATAAGACAGGTGTCTTTGTAAAAAACGCATCAGTAGTTAGTCTGGGTTCACACAGGGGCATAACCAATGGGATTTAAGGTAGGTTTTCAGCCTGCTTTTAAATTGTGTTAGTGAAGAAAGGGAGGTTAGGTCACTGGGGAGAGAGTTCCAGGTTTTGCCCACGGTATTAGAGAACAAAGAGTCACCAGCCTTATTGTAGGTTTTGCCTATTTGTACTAATATTTTATTAGATAAGCGTAGGGTCTTAAGGTTGTTGTAGGGGGTGATAAGGTTGGTAAGAATTGGAGTGTTAGTAGGCTGATACAGGATTTTGTAGGCAACTGTTAATTGTTTGAATAGAAGTAAATTTGGCATCTCTAGCCATCCTTAGTTGTTCATAATTAGTACAGTCATGGGTTCTGAATATAGAGCCTGTTGCAAATCTAGCAATATTGTTGTAGGAGACAGCCAGTTTGTTCAAGTTGTTTTTTGAGAGGTTAGTATATATAGGGGAGGCGTAGAAGAGGGTGGAGATTAAGTGTGTCTGGGCAATAGTAGACCTTGCTAATGGGTTAAGAAAGGATTTGATTCTATAGAGGGAGCCTAGTTTTTTGTTGACTGTTTTTCTGGTACTGTTAATGTGAGTATCAAAGTTAAGGTTATTATCAATTAGTACCCCTAGTGGTTTTGTGGTAGAGTCAGGGGATATGATGGTTCCATTGTTTGATGTAACAGTAAAGTATAGTGGGGTAGCCCTATGGGTGGGAGTAAAAAGTAGGAGTTTGTTTTTTGGGGTTCAAGATGAGGCAGTGGTGTAGTAACCATTCCTCTACTGTGTTAAACACATTTTGGGTGAGGGACTGAATGTCTGATGGAGTGGGGGCTGAGCATATTAATGTGGAGTCATCTGTGTATTGTATTACGGTAGCTTGAGGAATTACAGAATGCAGATCATTGATAAAAATAGAAAATAGAAGAGGTCCAAGTATAGAGCCTTGGGGGACACCGAGTGCAATGGGGAGATGGGGAGATAAGTTGTTCACCCACAGAACTGCCTGTTGCCTATTGTTTAAGTAGGATTGAAACCATTGTATAGCCAGTGCATCTAGAGATAGGTTTTTGAGTAGGTTTATGAGAAGTTGGTGGTTAACCATATCGAAGGCTTTAGAGAGATCAATAAAGAGGGCTGAGAATAGAGTGTTATTATTGCAAATTTGTTTATACAGTCAGAGAAGGATAAAAGGGCAGTGGTAGTGCTGTGAAATGGCCTGAAGCCATGTTGGCAGTTAGCTAATAAGTTGTTATCTATTAGGTGTTTTAACAGTTGCTTATGAATGCATTTCTCCATGATTTTTGCCAGTGAAGGTAGTATAGCAGTAGGTCTATAGTTGGATAATTCCCTGGAGTTTCCACCTTTATGCAGTGGGATAATATGTGAGATCTTCCAAATAGATGGAATAGTTCCCTCAGAGATCTGTTAATCAGAATGGAGATGGGGTAGGCTGTGGCTTTTGCAGCTTTTTGCAGATATTCTGCAGGAAGGAGATCAGCTGCAGTGGTGGTAGGTTTGAGTTTTAGTAATAGGGTACGGATAAAGGATGTAGGAACTGGTTTGAGATGAAATGAGGGAGGTAAGGTAGCAGTAGAGGAAGTCAGAGATGAGCTGTCAGGAGCTAGTTAATTGGCAAGAGACTGAATGGTCTCAGTAAAGAATGTGTTAAAGGTATTGGCAATTTGCTTTGGACTATCATGGTCAGTACCTACTGGGGTGGGTGTGACAGAACGGCCTGGGTGTAAAAGTGTGTTAATCCCTGCTCAGAATTTTTGTGGCTTGTTTTGCCGGGTATGTTAGAGTTGAATGTAATAGTTTCTTTTGTCTGACAGAATGGCTTTTTTGTATCATTTCTTAGCTGTCTGAACTTTAAGTGATCCGCTGGGCTTTTAGTAGTAAGCCACTTGACCCAGACTTTATTTCCGAGGAGCATTTTGTGTTTGGTCACTTTTGAGAGCCAGGGGGCAGGTTTATTCCTAGTTGTAATGGTCCTTTTTGGAGCATGGAAGTCTAGAATACTTAAGAATTTAGTATTAAAGTAGATTACTGCTTCCTCTAGAGGTAAGTTTTTGAGGGGTGACCAGTTGCATGCTTTAAGTTCAGTTTGGAAGATGTCAGGGTTAAAATTTTTGTTACTCCTTATTGTTCTATAGGTGATTGGGCTAGGGATGTCAGTCTTAAATCTGATTATGAAGGTGAGTGCATGGTTGCTTATATCCACAGGGAGAGTCCCTACTTTTTAGGTTTGGTGATGTCTGTTTATCAGAATCCAGTCTAGGGTGCTTTCATTGTTATTGCCTTTATTGGTCCTTGTGGGGGAGCTAATAGTTTGAGTGAACCTGTGTAGGTTAATATGAGTAGAAGGCTGTTCAGAAGTACAGCTTTTCCAGTTGATATTAAAGTCACCGAGTACTATTGTTTATTGGGGATAGTTGGTGGAAAGCCAATTTAGGATATTTTCTAGGGTGTTAGAGTTATTCCCTGGGAGAAGGTAGACAGCAATAATATAGACGGATTTCCAGTTATTGAGTTGAATTTTGGAGATAAGTATTTCTTCATTACTAGTTTTAGGGTTTAGAATTAATAGAGGTCACCTGTAATCCAGATTTGTATAGCATAGCTACTCCACCTCCCTTCTTAGCTTTTCGGTCTAGTCTTAAGATGTTGTACTCTGGTGGTATAAATTCATTGTCTTGTATAGATGGTTTGAGCCAAGTTTCACTGAGACACAGGATATCAGATGAATGCACATCCATGAGAGCATGTAGGTAGGGCAACCTTATTATTTATGCTCCTGATGTTAAGATGGGCTATCAATAGTGAGCTGGGAGGTCTGGTAAGGAGTTGAGTACTAATGGGGGTTGTGTTATGGGTCTCTCTGGACTGTATAGAATTTGGCCCTGGATTGGGATGTATATCTCCATCTATTAAGGATTGGAGTTGAATTCTAAGTGTAAGTTGTAAAGGTTTACATGTTAGGAACTGAGATTTCCTAGCTTTTGGCCTGTAGTATTTGATGTGACTCAGTCTGTGATATTTTGCTGCTAGGTAGGCTATTGTGCTGGGTATGTTTGAATGGCTTTGAGAGTGTGCTAATGGTGGTGAGAAGGTTTGCTTTGTTGGGTAACAAAGGTTTATGTGGTGGAGATGTTCATAAAATGTAAGTAGATAAGATATAGTAAGAATAGGTATGAGAGAAGATAGAAATAGGATCTTCAGGTGTGGAGAGGTTGATATGAATGACATTATGGCAGAGTTGTATATAGGGTAAAGATAAGGGTAAGTTAGGTGGTTTACTAAGATGAGACTTGGAAGTGTTGGTTCTGGTATTTTAAGGATTGGGATGTTATGATTGGTGGTTAGTGTAGGGGTGTGGTTCGGGTGTATAAATGTAGGAGCACTGGGGGCAAATGGGAATTGGGGGCAGGATAGGGGAGCGGAGTGAGCCCGCAGGGCGAACGGAGCGGGATAGAGCCAGTAAAGGAAGAGGACCCCAAGAACAATCAGTGAAGAGCTGACTGCTGCGGTAAGGTGGAGATGTGTGTGGAGGAGAGTGAGTTATAGTGAAAATAGAGGCGTGAGCAGGACTGGGATAACAAAGAAAAGAAAAAGCAATGTGTCTGATAATTATATTTCAGAACAGTGGGATAGATTTACAAGGCAAATATTAGGAGAAGGATGCCGTCTAGTGGACAAGGATAAAAATGCAAGTAGCTTTACAAGAGTGTTGACAGGTCTAGGAGTAATGGAGGGTAAACAGGAGTTAGCAACAGAGACTACACGTGGGTAGTGTGATAAGGTTTAGGAGAAAAGAGGATTAGAGTAAGGTTGCTGGCTGTCCTGGCTAGGGAGCAGTCTTCAATAACATGGAATTATATAATTCAAGTATATTTTTTATTACAATAGTTGTAACACATACTTTCTTGGTTCCTTGAGGGAATGAGGCTTAGGGAGAGGATTGACTCTATTCTTTAGTTCAGGTAGAGACCAATAGTCTTAGCATAAGGTTTAGTTCTTAGCCTTCAGGCAGGGCAGATTCTTATTCCCTAGTTCAGGGCAAGCAGGATGGAGAGCTGGGTAAATAAAGGGAGAGAGAAGACAAAATGGTAAGGTAAACAGTTTGTTAGTAGCTGGCCAAATAGCAGTTACCCAATACAAGTATCAGATTAAGTGGCAGTACCTACAAACGGTCAGAATGGTAATGATGTGGCTGTTAAGTAAACTTATTCCCATTTATGAGTATAGGTAAATGCATTTAGAAAATTCAGCACTATTAAAAATTAGAATACAATCAATACAAACACATATTAGGTTCATAGAAGAATAGGAAAGG
>NC_056727.1:932615320-932652820 GCF_019279795.1 Protopterus annectens | reverse complement strand
AAAAGGCTTGCACAGTATACAAAACTTGTGGCTCCAACTGTGTATTATATGCATTGAGTATGATCCTCTATTATTATATTATACAACCGAACTGTTCTAACAATTATTTGGAGTAACAGTAAGGTGCATACACAGATTTATTTGTGGGGCACCATTTGAAAATGCAGTCAATTTACAGAAAGCTGTACTGTGAACTAAAATGTAAGGCACAATGGCTAACAAAGGAGAAAGCTTGCTTTAACCAATGAAATAGCTAAAGAAAACATACACAAACAAAAATAAACAATTTAAAGTCTTTTTAGTTTACTATGTTGTAATCCTTTGTAGTATTTTTTTTCACTCATAGCTGCCATCTATTAATAAAAAGACATTGTTTTTTTCTCACATTTAAAAAATGCTGTCCCTGTGCTTACAGGTTACTTTGCTCTGTTAAGGTACACATTACGTGAAATACGTTTATCAACCAAATCATACTCGTAAAATGATAAACCCACTATAAAACTTTGTCTTGCCTGGTCAGCTGTGCATAGGCAAATAACTGAAGACTAAAAACTAAATAACCTCTAGAGGAAATCAGACAACTGAGTTCATGTCTGTTCCTGTTAATAAACAACAATATGCTTGTTGCTCTATGTAACAATGGAGGTAAGATACTGCTCAGTAGAGTAGTGATCAATGAACTTCAGAAGTAGTTAATTAAATTCTTATTTCAGTTTAAATAAATATTAATAGTAATTATCATTGTTTCAAATTATAAAAAATACGCATCTCAAAATACACAAAACATATATACTTAAGTACCGCCTGAAATGTAGCGGTTTTAAATTAATTGTTTGTTGTCCTTGCATCTGCTTGCTGTGCTTAGTGGAATTAGCAAATAATCCTTTTAAACAAATATCTCATTCAGTTCTAATAGCAACATGGTGTATAAGGTATGCAATATTCAAGCTTCATGAACAGTTTTCATTTTCACTGCAAAGTTATATGCATGCAAGACACTTCTAGATTCCTTGTGGATAGAAAAGACAGACCAGGCTAAGAAGGAATACTGGTTTGCTACCAAATAGGTTGAAAGACCAGTTGTGATAGAGAAGAACAAGGCATCAGAGGGGGTCTACCAGCTTCTGGAAAGTGACATGGTGGATAGCACAAAGAAACTTTATCATAATATATATCTATATATCTATCTATATATATATATATATATATATATATATATATATATATATCTATATATATATCTATATCTATATATATATATATATATATATATATATATATATATATATATATGTTTATAATAAATATTATAAAGAAGATAGTCAGCAGACACCCTTCATAAAGGATGCCGGCAACAACTTGCTCACCAGTTCACAGAACATCAAAGGCAGATGGAAGGATTACTTCCAGTAGCTTCAGAATGCAGAAAATCCCACTTATGTTATACTAGCCTAGACATGGCCTACAATGAGATCAGAAGTGGAGCCCACAACAGAAGTAAGAACAGCATTAAGGAAAGTGAATTCCGGGAAAGCAGCAGGCTGAGATTAGGTCACGACAAATATTAGGAAGATGTTGGGTGAGATAGGGGAGAAATGTTTCCTGAGGTACTCATAGTGTGGAGAGATAGGCATGTCTAATATGACTGTAGAATAAGCATACTAGTGCCAGTGTACAAAAACAAAGGGGATATTCACAACTGTGGGCACTGGACTTGTGTCACATTATATGAAAATTCTGGACAGGGTGATTTAGAAATGAATATGCAAAGCAGTAGAAAGTAAGATAGGAGATGAGCAGTTCATATTCAGATCAAGATGTAACACAAATGATTTGATATTTGCAGTGAGACAAATATTCGAAAAGAAGCTAGAGATGAGGAAAGAGTCCAACTGGTCATTCATAGACTTGGCAAAAGCGTATAACAAGGTTCCAAGAAGGTGACTTGACAATCTTGTGACGGTTCGAAATCCCATAAAAATCAGTAGAATTAGGGTAGGCAGTGTACGAAGACACAATGACACAAGTATGGCCCATATTGGACTCACAGAGGTGTTCTCAGCGGGAGTGGGAATGCATCAGGTTCAGCTCTGAGCCCACTACTGTTCATACTGGTGATAGACTCATTTAGCAAACAGGTCAGAGGGAAAGATTAGTAAAGCTGCTGTTTGCAGATGATGAGGCATTACAGGCAGACTCTGAGCAAGAACTCCAGCAAATGGTAGGGAATGGAATGCAAAACTGAAGGCACATGGGATGAAACTGAATACAGATAAGACAGATGTCATGGCAGCAAATGAGGGAAAAGATAAGAAGATAAGAGCTGAGATAAAAGAGAAAATACTAGAACAAGTTAACAGATTAAAGTACCTGGGAGGTGTGGTTAAGGAGAAGGGAAATCTGTCTGAGGGGTCAAAGTCATAATCAGGGGGGTCGCAGCCAAGTGGAACAGAGTGTCAGGGTTAATGTATGCCAGGAGAATGCCAAAGAAGCTGAAAAGTAAGGAGCACAAAATAGTGGTGTGACCAGCACTACAGTATGGTACAGAAACCAGGGCAGTAAAGGCAGAGCAGTTGAGGAAGCTGGATGTTTTGGAACTGAAGTGCCTAAGATGGGTGGCAGGATGCATTCTGTGGGACAGGTGAAGAAATGAGGAGATCAGAGCAGATGCCAAAGTAGCAGGTCAATGAGAACAGATGATGGTGGTCTGGGCACATGTGCAGGAAAGCAGAGGACAATATGTTAAAAAAGATTTGAGATGGACAGGAGGAAGGCAAGAGAAAATTAGGGTGTCCAGCAAAGGAATAGATTGTGTTAGAGAAGACCTGCATCACTCAGGCATGACTGTCAAAGAAGGTAAGAGAGTGGCGTTGAATCCTGAGAGATAGTAACACCCTGACCTCATGTAGAAAATGTGAAAAAGGAGGCTGATGATGACAACGACACTTATGATACTAATGTATCTATGCCATAATTAATGATGCATCATAAAAGTTAATTTCATTTACTGTTATACTTTTTAATTTCATATATAATTATCATTTCAGAAGGATTCTACACTAGCAAATACTAGAATGGTATGACACATCAGTAACAAATGTTCTGATTTTCCAGTGTTCATTCTATGCAGTGTAATTTTTGCAATATCTACTGTTAACATTTTATACTGTTGGAAAGAACACCACATAACTAAACTTACACTACAAAGTATACATTTGCATCAGCTAGAAATAAGTAACTAAACACAAAAATAATTCTCTCTTTCTCTTTATCTTTCCCTTTTCTCCCCCACTGACTCATGGAAACATGAAGAGATAAATTGTCTGATATATAAGATGTAATTACCTATCAATAAAATTTTAATTGCTTGTAATCTTTCCCAGGATTAAGAGCTATGATATGAAAACTATGCCATCATAAGCAATGAATAGCCCTGCACATTTCTTCATATGCATAATACTCAATCTGACTTCAGATGATAAGTATAACATTACTGTGTTTGTTTGCTTTTATGAAGTTTTAATAACGGCCATAAGTCAAAATAACTTTTAAAATGAGTAAATAATTTCACAAATTTAATTGTTTTTTTTTATAAATCAAAATTGCAGTTTACAGACCTTCTATGTCACCTGCCAGGCCAAAAGAAAGTTTTATTCTTTCCTATTTTATTTGATTATTCAGTATGTGGCTTTTCTGTTGGAATATCTTGTTGAAGAAAGCCCTGAGCAGTTTTTCTCCTTTAGTTATTTGATGTCAATGTGTAGCTCCTTGAGGATATAATAAAACTTTTAACTATTTCAGCGCTAGCAAGAGGTCAAGAAATAAAATACCTGCTGTAGGTAATGTTTCTACCAGTCATTCTTCTTTTAGGTTTTATTTGAGTGATTACTTGCTATTTAATTTTAAAGGTGTACCAAATTAATGAAGAAAGCAACATTAACAGGGCTGGCTTTACGGTACTGAAGATCGGAGTAGGGCAGACAGTTTAGGCCCTGCTTCACTTTAATTAATAGAACTACTGGACCACTCTAGAATTATTGGGATTGGTATAGCTATATTAGTATTAAAGCAGTCAGAAACTCCATCAAATTAACAAATTGAAAGGCCTTACCAGCATTGACAAAATTAGAGCACCCCAACAAAAGTAGAAGAGGTCAGGGGCCCATAGCAGATTTAAAGGATGTGGAATACTGGCAAGATTAGCAAAGTCAGTGAGTCTACAGCAATACTAATAAAGCTAGAAAGACCTTATAATAATTAATACATCAGAGACTCAAGAGTGGTAGAACCACAGGGCGAGGTGATGGTGGTGGTGTTGGGCAGGAGAGCCCCCTCCTAACTTTCAGCAGCTGTCCAATGTGCCCTAAAACTGCTGTGAAGCAATTACACCGTATCATTCACATTGGCATTTTTGAGGTAACCACAAGCTCAGGCAGTCGGAAAAAAATTATTTGAATAATAAATCATCTTTTTCTATCTGCCCGAGCTTGCAGTTACCATGGAAACACTTATACCAGTGTTTCTAAGGCAAACCAATCAACTTCATTCATCAAGAATTTTGGATAAAGCCAAACATGACAGGGGAATGAAGGCTCAAAACTAGGGACATTTTTAAGTATTACTTATTCATTTAAAATGTTAACAGAATATATTTGGCATCAACATGCGTTTTCAGAGTAATAGACATATGAAACTTTAATGTCTGGCATTAGTGACTGACTGTAATCCTCCACATACCTCTTAACTTTTGTTTAAGAATTCTAGACAAAGCCAAAAATAACAGGAGATAAAGGACCAAAATCAAAGAAAGATTTTAAATATTGCTCTTATAAACTTAGAAAAATGCTGGAATAACAGGTTTTACATTAGCATATAGTTTCTGAAGAATATGAAATCTCAAACTCAAATGTTTCATTATTTAGTGAGCAAAATCCTCACTGACTTTCCAGAAAAACACAGATTTTATGAGGGGCAGACCAAAAACATGAGGCAATAATCTGAGCATTCTGTGAAATTTTGGAGAGTTTAGAGGTATGATTCTGAGTGATTTACCAGAAAATCAAATATTATACAAGGGACATGTCAAAAATATGTGGCAAAATCAAGGATGTTCTACAAACTTCTGGACAGTTTATTTATGTTTATCGATTGATTGTTGTTTGTTTACCAGATAAGTGGGCTGGTCTACTGACACAACCTGGGATCAGTAGCAGTAAAGACAACACTTTACATAACAGTAAGACATTAAATTCATATACATACTTCATATAGTTGAGAAGAATGTTCTACAAGTGAAGTTTAATTTCCATAAGCTGATGCAGAACTGCATGCTTATTGCCTTTCGCCACTGAGTACCGGGATAGGCTTTTGCTCTCCTGTCCAATAGCCTGTTTTAGGCAGAATTTGCCACAGGGGTACATTTCATTGGAGCTACACAGATTTACAATTAAGTAATAATTTTTCTGTATTTAGTTATTCATTCTGTTGCACCCACTTTATGCTGTTTCAGGATCATTATGAAGGCTGACACAGATGTTCTAACAAGGTATGAGACTAAGCCATAAAAACAGTTTAGATTCACAGATATTCCAAGGCTATGACTTTTATGACCATTCCTGCCTTCCCAGTACCCTCCCTGAGGCAGCACCTCCTTTCTCCAGCAGGGCTATACCAGTACGACCCAAAGTAAATTTGTGGATATCCATCCAGTCACTAGTTTATGTTTCAAGTAAGATAGTGAATCACACTGTTTAACATGTAGGGAAAGTTTACTTCAAATGTTTGGGAAGTACTGACTTATAAGCATGCCTGTCCACTGTGCTGTATTTTTCTGTTTGTGAAGATTTAGGTCTCTGGTTTTAATATTGGTGAGGATATTGGAGCTGAGGAGGTCCAGGGCACCTGGGTCTCTAATGGTGCAGTAAGCAAGACAGATCTCCCCTCAAATATCTGTAAGACACTGAATAAAGGGAGAGAGCTTCCAGCCTCTCTTGGCAGCTCAAAATCTTTAGGTTTGTGATTTTGTCTGTTAGGAGCCTTTGGGGTCATTCTAATTGTTTGGTTTGTTTAGTGATATACATCACACAGGTGGATGCTGTACTTTATAATTGGCCTGAACAATGTTGAGTATAGGGGAGTGATTACCTCTTTAGACTGTGATGATATTCCCTTGGCAATTAGGTGGACTAAATAAACAGATTTCCTGACAACTGTTGTCACATGATGGTCAAAAGAGAGAGCTACCAGCCCAAGTTTCTAAGTCCCTGACAAAATGTTTATTTTGTAGTGGTGTGTTGGCTATACAGTGTGATAAGGGAAGGGGTTGTCTACCAAAACTGACACTACATGTTTTAGCATTTAGCTTGAGCTCAATTTTTGTACACCAAGGGTTTACTTGGGAGAGTGCATTCAGGGAAGTTTGGCAATCATTGGATGACTTAACAACCTCCAGTATGCTGTCATCTGCAAACTTTAAAAACTAGTGGTCTTGACTGGCCACTTGGAGATCTGAGAGGTAAATACCAAAAATAAGAGGTCCAAGCACTGAGCCATGAGGGACACCTCTGGTCACTTTCATACTTACAGATGAGGCATCTGCAACTTGCACTGTGTGGGCTCTGTCTTTCAGCCAGTTTGTTATCCATCTTTCCACATATGGGTTGATTTTTAACACAATTAGCTTTTGCATGATGCCAGCATGGGGAATGCCATTGAAGATGTTTCCCAGGTCAAGATGCACAGCCATGGTCACCATCTATAGCCTCTGTAAGTTCTTCTGAAGAAGCGTGCCAGGTTAATTAGACAGGATCTGCCCTTCACAAAACCAAGCTGTTGGGGGTCAAGTCAAACAAGAGTCTTGATATCACAGTTTATGAGGTCAGTTATGACACACCTCGTGGTTTTACAGATGAGGCTTGTAATGCTGATAGGACTTTAACTACACTAGTCAGTTGTAAGGCCAGTCTTATCAAGGGGGACCACCACTGCATTGTGCCACGCATCAGGGACAAAGCCAGTAGTTAGACTTAAGTTAAGCAACTTGAGGACCATCTGCAAGGGCATGTTTAGCACTATTATGCAGCCACGTACATGAAATGATAAGTATAGTAAATAAAGATAACAAAAGGATTGTTAAATACCAGAAATCTGACAAAACCAAGCATATTGCATTTTGTTCCTTATACAGGTGTTCCAGTGTTTTGAAATGTTTTATGGAGCTTAACAGCCTTATTCATAAGCTGTGTGATGTGCTTAAATAGGGCAGTCCCTGGCAGTACTGAATATTTTGACTCTGGATTTTAGTGAAATGAAATACTTCGAAAAGGACTCCGTGAACCCCATGTTGTTCGCTGTCATCCCAATGTGCTTCCTACTTTCCCCCTGTCTTGGCCTCGCCGCACGACTTGATTACTTTTTTCTTGGTTTGTATGCTTTGTTTTACTCTTCAGATTTTACATGCATTGTTTCATATACCCTGCCTGTTCACAATTGCACCATAATAAAGGAGGAAGAAATAATCAATTAAGCCACAGGCTTCGGTCCCACCCCACCCTGACATCGTTAAGTTCTACATGCTCTGCATTGCATTTTACAGCTTTTTCAGACCTTTTGAGACAAAGATGGCCTGAATAAAAATTGTGGCTAAAGAAAGAAATTCATTCTTAGTCATTTTCTTCTTGCAGCCATTCACCACTCCCGAAGTGGTCAAGATTACAGCGTAATAACGGTGTAAGTTGATGGCTGCTTGGACTACAGAGCCCCTGGGATTCTAGATGCTGTGAGGTACATTTTAGAGCTTTTTCCCCATCTTTTTGTCGCAGCAATGGCATGGACAAAAAAATCATGACTAACTAAAGAAATTCAATCCGATTTTTTTCTTTCAAGGAAGAAGTAAGTTATGCCCAAGGCTGATTTGACAAAAAAGTTGCTCCCAATAAACTGAGAAGAGAAATGCTTGCAATGATACATTAATTATATCGTACAAAAGTGTCTATCTCCCTGTCAAAAGAAAGAAAGAAAGAAAGAAAAGCTACCACTTTTTGTGTATCCCTCTGATGTTACGTTGGGATGAATATAAATGAATAAATGGCCTCAGTCATATATTTCAAGTTGCTGCTGTCACACATCTTACAGCTTGGATCTTCATCTTAGGACAGAAGCACTCAATAAGCCTGTGTCAAACTCCACATCTACAGCCTGAGTTGTGGAAGCTGCCAGGATCTAGATGTTCTTTGAGGCATTGTATGCCTTATTTTTGAAAGATAATGATTTGTAGTATATGGATTACCATGATTATACTATGAATTTGGGGAAGAAGCATGTTTTAACACTGGAAAGATTCTTAGCAAGCATTTATTAAGTATATTTTACTACTGTTAAGCTCTAGTCACACACAATCCATGGTCACCCCACAAGAGCACTTCATTTAGGCCTTCTAAAGTCAGACTGTGGTGTTTAACAGTCTGAATGCAGTGTTTTAACAGCTTCACAACACCCTTCTCTGATAGCTGCACTCTGTGAGACAACAGTAAGTGTCTTACTGCACTACTGTACATTCTTCTCTACCTTTCAAATATATCGCTGTAGGCTCACATACCATTGAGGTGCAACTTTAGCTTCATTTGTACATTTCTATGAAATTTCTGTGCAGTCATTCCAAATGTAACTCATATTTACACTGTTTACATCTTGTGTCACGGATATGTTTCTGTTATGGTAGTAGACAGGTAAAAATCTGCACTTTCAGATTAATAAGTGTCCTTTTTGCCTTCTGCCCCTGCAGCCTTCAGCAGCTTCCGGCACTCCTACAGAGACCCCAGCCACATTAAAAGAGTCAGAAGGTCCCAGGATAATTAACTGAATCAGCTGATGCACAGCAAAAGTGAATAAGGCACAGGGCCTAAGCAGGATTAACAGGATCAAAGGGTATCACCAAGGGTAAAAGAATCAGGAGGCCCTCTGTGTTACACAAAAGGAGGACAGTGTAGCAGGATGTGTATAGAGTCAGAGAGCAACAGAATTAACAGAGTCATAGGATCAGCATTAGCATTAAAGGAATCATTCGGCCCTGTGATAATTAACAGAGTCACAGTCAAACAGCAGTATTAGCAGTGAGTATGTCATCAAAGGAAGACAAATGGAGCTGGGTGACCAAACAAGGTTATTATGGGAACTCAAAATATTTAAAAAGATCATTAGGCTTTTGTTTTTAACTAACCAGTTCTCATGTATGGATATATACATTTTTTTTTTCAGTGCGATATGAGGTGTTCTGAGTTTTATATGCAGAGTGATAATGCTAGTACTGTGGTGGAGGTGGGGTCTTCATCTTATTACATCTGTTGTTAACTGTCTGACATTTTAACTTCACAGAGTGCAGCATGTGTTTTTGTTTCATTTATTACATTCTGTTAAATGAACTATTCCAAATGAGCATTGCCCTTGTTCAGTGTGCACCCACTGAGAAAAGCTCCATTACAGAGAGATGTATACACTCCAGTGACCACAGAAAAATATTGACTACATCTACAACTGTATTCAATAGACTTATTACTTATTTGAGGTTGCCATTTTAGTAAATATTTTCATCATTTCTTATGTACTGCAGTGTAAAGAGATGTGCAGGTAAGATAATTAAGGAGTGTTTGCATAAACTATGAATTATCTGGATTGCAAAGTCATTTGACTGGTGCTGGTAACATAGCTATGTGCCTCAGTTCAAGAACTAAATAAGGTAACTACAACATTGCTATTTAGAAGTAAATATAATGGTAGCCATATATTTGTAACCATAGTGTGCACAGACATTACTGGGGTTCAGAACCTCAGATTACACTAAGTAGATGTTGCCTCATTACCATTATCACATACAGTCCAGGATCACTGGAGCACTGTGAGACCAAACTCGGTTATCTGTCATGTTTTTTGCAAATGCTGCACCACAGCATAGTGCCAAGAGATGTGTTTGATGGAGAAGATAACATTCCTACAGGGACTTATGTAGTGTTTTACTGCAGTACACTTTGTGGCAATGTCATTATACTTGAATGCTCCAAAGAATGAATGAAGTCTTTGGAAACTCTCACAGAGGTGTGCATGAAGATATATTGATTAAGTTTGCCATTGCTATATATTATTTAATGCATCAGATAAACTAGTACATCATGTTCTGGGGAATGTCTTCATTCACTCAATTCAAATGAACTTTCCAGATAAGCACGTAATGGCACTGATGCCTGTGTCCTTTAGTCTGTGCTCTGCACTTGTGGCACAGAGAAATTATAAATGGTTCTCCCTTCATTGCCTTGATCACAAAGCAGGGTACCAATTTGCTCTTCCTGTGCTAATTTACAGTTTTGGGGTGATTGACTGGCCAAGGTATTGGATCAATCGGACAGGAAAACAAGAAAAATGCTTCATGCTTATCAAATGATTTACAAAAATCAGTGTGCACCAAAATTATATATTCCCCGTTCTGAAGAGGTATGGACCTCCTTGAAATTAATTACATGTATAGATCTGCAATCATAGGCCTACATACATATCTGTTGACAAGATATGAGCATAGTGAAAGTTTTAAAACATGAGGAGAACAAGTCTAAGATGACTTCCTTGCTTGGTCTAGCAGAAGCATATCGGTGTCAAATGGGAATGGAAATCAAACCAGAAATAGACAAAAATCAGGTAGCAACTGAATGTGCCAAAAAAAAAAAAAAAAACAAAGGAAAGAATGTAAGGTGAATGACTGGATGAAAAGGCAAGCTTATCTGTCAACTGTCTAGAGTTTAGCAGAATTTCCAGATTTTTGGTCTGATCCTATTAAAATATGTAGCTTTCTGGAAAATCACTGAGGACTGAAGTCACTAAATAATGGCAAACATTTGAGTTTCATTCTATATGTCCTTCAGAAAATGCTTGCTAAAAGAAAACCTGTTGTTCTGTCTACTTTCTAAGTTTATAAGAGTAATATTTAAAATCTGTCCCTATTTGTAGACCTTTGTTCCCTCATTATATTAGTCTTTGTCCAGATTTTTTGTGCTAACAGGTTGTTAGGTATGAATGCAAGAAATATGGAAAAGGCAGAAATCTAGTTGCAAGTATAGAAAACTCCTGGAACAATCTCATGTCGATCAGTTTCTGATGCAAGAATGGTTAAGAACTGAATTTTTAAACCAACGGATGAAAGGTTGATATTGACAGCTCAGGATAATGGACTATGTACAAGTTGGTTTACAAAGTCCATTGAACATGTCAGAGAGAGGGAAGGGTTCATAGGTTCATAGTACTAGGCTAACTGCTCTTGGGGGCCATTTTAAGCCTAGGCAATTACAGGTTTTGTAAAACAGAGTTGGAAATACTCACACATCTTGTTGTTGGGTGTGATACACTAATGGCAGAGGGCCTGCATACTGAAAGGCATAATAATGTGATAAGACTGTTGCACTAGGGTTTATGCAAACATTACACTATCGAAGTAGCTGAGGAGCATTAGAAACATGACCACAAAGCTTTATAGAAAATGATGAAATTTATATCACATGGGATCACCATTACCAACAGTTCAAAAACAGATGTAAGAAAACCAGATACACTAGTCTATGAAAAGAAGACAAAAGTAGCATTGATAATTGAAATTGCTATGCAGAGTGATTACAGTGTCATATGTACAGAGAGACAGAAAGTCATAAGATACCAGGATTTACGGGCAGAAATTAGGGCAATGTGGAAGAAGGATACCCAGATAGTTCCAATAGTAGTAGTAGGAGCAATGAGTCTCATAAAAAAGAATTTGCAGTGATATTTAGATATGCTACTGATACATGTTACTCTGTATGAATTGCAGAAGGAGTCAGTTCTAGGCACATTGCCTGTTACTGCGAAGAACATTTTTGGCTAACATCAAAAACTAAAACAATATTAACTTCACGCGTCTATATTACATAATCAAAATTTTAAAAGTTCGAACGTCATATGGTCGACACCATATGATCGAACTTTTAAAAGTTCAAAAATGTAATAAAAAAATAAACCAAAGAAAAAAACCTACCTACACCCCCCACGTGGGGTGCCCCCACACCCCCGATCTTTAAATACACCAACTCCGACATCGCACTACAGTGCAGAAAAGGGAAATCTTCCCATTTTGTACTGTATGGAGATCTCCATTGAAATGTTCAAACTTTTAAAAGTTTGATCATATGGTGTTGACCATATGACATTCAAACTTTTAAGAGTTTGATAACGTGATATAGACTCTAATTTCATGAAGTTTAATCATGCTTTGATTTAGGAACGGGGTCCATTAGCATCATGGAATTAGAAACTCAAAAGACTTGGAGAAATTCAACCCATGGGGTACTTTAGCATAGTATGCAACTGTGGGGATTCAGTCAAGAAACTGCTCCCATTGGATGGAGCACCAGCACCACCATATCACTGCTGAAGGCTGGGAATGAGTGTGGATGTGATAGCAAGGTAGCCTGCACCACAAGGAATGGCTGAATAAGTAGGATGTTGCTGTAGCACAAATCTGGTTATTTTTATGATTTTGTCATTATCTTCACTAATGTTACTGCTGAGCAACACATCAGCAGAAGAGAATGTACACATCTTCCATTACTGATTTTACAACTGATGAGATGTGGGAAGGATTTCTTAATTTACAGCCCATAGACAGTTGCAAATGTTTTGAATCACAGACGGTGCTTGGGGGTCATTATCATAGGTAGTTTATGCATGAAGTACTGTGACTATACAGTGGGATAAGGCCATGCACAGGAACATACTGCATTGTGTACCAGTGTTCTGGTCATGACAAGTTTTGTTATGCATTTGTAATGAGTAATAGCCCTATATTGTGGGGCACTATGTTCAGAAATCCTATCCATAGTGTGTGTGATTGTCTGGTAGTGTTCTGACAAATATTTGGTACAAAATATTTAAAAATCATAAAGCCTTGATTACAACCCAGCTGAACTGTGTTCAACTGCCAGCACAGGTAGGAGATGGGTAAGAAGGATAAGTCTGAGTGGCTGATGCCAACTTTCCATCTTCAGGAGAGTGAGGTGATAGGCCCACCACATTACTAACATTTACCATTAGGTAGTTAGTAAACAAGGCCAAGCACACTTACACTGCTGCAGCAATGAAACTGCCACTGAGTCAGAAAAATAGGAATGAGTGGAAGCAAGCATGCTTCTCCTTGACCAAGCAAACATTGGGAAGTCTGCAACCAACCTACTCTGAAGGGGTTATAATCAGCAGGGAAATGCTACAGAATCAGCATCTTCTCACTAAGTAATGACATCTCTTCTTTTTCCTAGGGAACAAAGGTGCTGATAAAGCTCCCTGAACAGAAATGAATCAGCTATAGAGCTCTTACCCTAAAAGGAACAAATGAAGTGATGGGAAAGGGAAGCCACTGGGCAAGTCCCATAGGGGGAGTAAAACAAAATATTGGAAAGCATACACTTCTCAAGGGCCCCCATTGACTGTAAGGCTCCCCGTCCCTAAAATTGATTATGAGCACACATACAGTGATAGAAAGTGTGCATAATCAGCTGGATTCATGATTCCCTTGTAACATTTCTAACAAGGTACTCCAGTTTACTATAAAGTGAACCCTTTAACCTTTAGACAGATAAACCTTTACAAAGGTTATACCAGTAGAATACCAATATTTTGTTGGCACCTCCTATCTTAGGGAAAACAAATCTATTGTCCCAAGCACATAATACTCATTACTCGAAATTCAATTTCGGATTTATGAAAGTGCTGATTCCTAAACAATTAAACAATAAAACATCAAAAGAATAGTATGAAGTAATAATAAGAAAAATAATAAAGTTTATGACAAAAACAAAAGCTGCTCATCCTGGTTGCTGCTGACAATTAAGTAAAAAGGATATGATTCCAGTGTGAAGATGATTTGCTGATATATGTCAGACACTTCACTGAAGCTTAATATTGATATACCTGTAAGTAACTAATTAAACCTATTCATTTTAAAGCTGCAAAAAACTGTATAATATAATGTTGTGTACTAAATGCTATGTATCATTGTATTTCAAATAAGAGTCATGCAAACAACTTTAAAGTTCAGAGACATTAAATCGAATGACACTTGTGGGACTCCATGGCAATTGCTGCTTATGTGATTGCAAGAAAACTGCTTCTTTTTATCAAATACACCAAAAGTGAATGGTTCTTTCATATCTGGGGAAGAGCACAATGTAGCCAACTGTGTATTCTATTATTATCCTAGCTGCATACTTCCCCCAGCTCTTCCTAACCTAACACTGCGTCAGACATTGCTATATTCCTCAGAGATGGAGAATGATTTTTGTGTGCGTGTGTATGTGTGTGTGTTTGTGGAAGTGGGGCATGGGAATCTCCTGAAACTCCACACATTCTTCTTTTTCTAAATCATTTCTTGTCTGACAGTCACAGTTGTGAAAGCTGGACAGGGTAAACCAGAATTTTGCATCACCAGTGACAGTGCCCTGCTTATCCTTTGTAATCTCAATGTATCACCAGAGAAGATGAGAAATATAGTTCCTCCAAGGTGTAGTTGGCCATATGGAGTTAATGGGCGCATATAAATAGTGAGCTTTGCCTTTTGACTCAGTTCTTGTTTCACAGCCACATCCTGGTGCAATGCCAGCATTACTACCCCCGTTGCATACATCCACTTGTGAGTAACCCAGTCCCTGCTGTCTGCATTATTCCCACCATTGCACACATCCAGTGGTCACTCACCAAGTCCCTGCTGTCTGCATTAGTGCCACCACTGCACACACCCAAAGGTCAGTCACCCAGTGCCTACTGCCTGCATTACTTCTACAGCTGTACATATCCAGTGGTCCTTCATCCAGTCCCTGCTGCCTGCATTAGTGCCACCACTGCACACACCCAAAGGTCAGTCACCCAGTGCCTACTACCTGCTTTACTTCTACAACTGTACATATCCAGTGGTCCTTCATCCAGTTCCTGCTGCCTGCATTAGTGCCACCACTGCACACACCCTGAGGTTAGTCACTCAATGCCTACTGCCTGCATTACTTCTACAACGGTACATATCCAGTGGTCCTTCATCCAGTCCCTGCTGCCTGCATTAGTGCCACCACTGCACACACCCAAAGGTCAGTCACCCAGTGCCTACTACCTGCTTTACTTCTACAACTGTACATATCCAGTGGTCCTTCATCCAGTTCCTGCTGCCTGCATTAGTGCCACCACTGCACACACCCTGAGGTTAGTCACTCAATGCCTACTGCCTGCATTACTTCTACAACGGTACATATCCAGTGGTCCTTCATCCAGTTCCTGCTGCCTGCATTAGTGCCACCACTGCACACACCCTGAGGTTAGTCACTCAATGCCTACTGCATGCATTATTTCTACAACGGTACATATCCAGTGGTCAGTCACCCAGTCCCTGCTGCTTGCAATATTGCTACCACTGCGCATATCCAGTGCTCAGTCATTAAGTCCCCACTGCCTGGACTCGTGAACAAGAACCAAGATATTTAAACTCCTCTAACTAAGGTAGACAGTTCTCCTCTCACACACTTATGTGGTGAGAAGGGTGACCTCTGATTAGGAGGTGCTGCTTTCCATCTCACTCACTTCACATTCAGCAGCAAACTGCTCCAGTGCTCTCTGGAGATCACATCATTTGAGAGTAAGAGGAAAATATCATCTGCAAACTACAAACATATGCTGTCATGTCCCCCAGTTGGATTTTGTCTATACTGTACCTGCTCATCGATATCCTGTCCATGAAAATCAGTAACAGGACATGTTCTGCCTCACCTGGCTGTGTGTCGCAAGTGTAATCTCCTAATCTGTAGCAAGATGTATTGAGAAGTTTACTCACCACCGCAGATAGTGTTAGCAGACAGTGACTCAATTGAAATGACACCTGTGGAGATCGTTCGATAGTTTAATTTCCAAACTGTGCAGATCTTAATACAAGATGACTTTTGAAGGTCAAATAATGATGCTTTGACACACTCCAGCAGTAGACATGTGGCTGCAATGGAGTCTAACACACAACTGAAAAAAATGGGGGAGAAGGGAGGAGTTAACTAATAGCTAGGCTATAGGAAAACAGCTAAGACAAAATACAAGAAAGGCAATTTCTTAGCTGAACAACAAATACACAAGCATGTGTAACATGACAGGAAGGGAGATGAGTTGCACCCTTGGTGAAGTCCTTTAATGTGTTTGACGTCATGCCAAGAATGCAGACACAATTCTTATATCTCAAACACAGGGTCCACATGGTATTCTATAGCTGCCTTTAGATCCCACAATGTTGAATCTTTCTCACAGCATATTTCAGGGTCAACAGTATTATAGGTCCCTTTCCATTGTAGCACTCCCATAACATGTTTCAGGGTCAGCAGTGTTATAAATCCCTTTCTGTTGTAGCACTCGCACAGCATGCTTCAGGTTTGACATACAATATGTTTCAGTATTAACAGTATTATGGATCTCACACTGTTGTAGCGCTCCCACAGCATGTTTCAGGGTCACCAGTGTTATGGATAGCATGCTGTTATAGTCTTCCCACAGCATGTTTCAAAGTTGACAATGTTATGGATCCCATAGTGTTGTAGCATTCCCCCAGCATGTTGCCCCTAAGTGTTAGTATATCATGTACTTTCATGAACATTTGGCTTCTGATGTTTTCATTTTTCTTTGTCTATCCAGTAGTGTGTGTGCTACTACCCATTTCAGGCACTTCATCTCCATCACCTTGGTCTTCCTCAACTGCTTTGCCTTTATATCCCAGGTTTCTGTACCATATAGTAATACTGGTCACACCACTGTTTTGTACACATTACTTTTCTGTTTCTTTGGCTTTCTTCTGTCACATGTTACCCTGACACTCTGGATTACTTGGTTACAGTCCCACTGATTCTACTTTTAACCACCTCATTCAGACTTCTCTTCTCTTCAAACACCCCTCCCAGATATTTGAAGCTGTTAACCTGTTCCACTAAATTCCCTTCAATCCTAATTTTCAGCTTCTTATGAGTTTCCCTATTTGTTGCTATGACAACTGTTTTTGTCTGTATTCAGTTTCATCCCACATGAGTTCAGTTTTGCATTCTATTCCCTACCATTTGCTGAAGTTCTTGCTCAGAGTCTGCTTGTAATGCCGCATCATCTGCAAACAGTAGCTTTATTAATCTGTCCCTCTGACATGTTTGCTAATTAGTTCATCACTAGTATGAACAGCAATGGGCTCTGAGCTGAACCTAATGCATGCCCACTCTCACTGGGAATCCCTCTATGAAGCCAAACACTGCTCATATTTGTGTCATTGGGTCCTTGTACATTCCTTGGCAACTTGTCCTTGAGAAGGTGGATGGGTGGCTTAGGAATGTTTGGAGTGAGGATGAAAGTTTCAGGCAAGAACTTTATGCAAACCTATCTGTTAGTATGTTGGCAATGTCATTAGGATTTAAATGGAGGTGCCATTATAGATACATTTAGAGCAATGGTGTGTATCATTCCTTAATTTTCTAACATAGCTAAAGAAGGACTTGTAATTACCCTATGTTCATGGGATTTTTTTTGGTCTTTGTAGCTGCCTTCAGCTTCATTGTGAGGATTTTTATATTATTTTTGTGATGGGAAGTTCTAGTCTTAAAAGGAATCTAATTAGTTTTCCTTCTATTGTATAATTTGATAAAGTCTACTGACCTCCAAGGTGGTTTATTGTTGAATTTGCCATTGCAATTTGGTTTTGCAGTGGATTTCTCTGTCAATGCATCTATCTAAATGAGCAAAAAGATCCTTGGCATTGGTGGCTGCATATCTTGAATCCATAGTGGAGCTGACATGGGTAAATTTAGTGATTTAACATATAATTGTAAAAAGTTTGCTCTTTTGAACTCTCTGAAGAGGGTGGTATTGGTTATCATGGGGATAGATGTTCTCAGGGTAAAGGTAAGCAGTTTGTGGTTTGACTTAACTAATGAGAGGCCCATCCAAGGCAGGGAACATGCTAGGCCCGAGTTTGTATGAACTAGGCCCAGGATATTTCCACCACAGTGGGATTTCAGACAATTTAATTCAGGAATTAGAAGTGGTTACAGAAGGATAGTTGACATCATTGAGGATTAAAGAATATATAATTATAGGAATATTTTCAAGAAATGCCAGGACGTTTCCATGATACTGTGGGGCCACAGAAAGGAATTGGTAGCTATAAGTTGTTTTTTTCAAACACCTTTATTGAATTATCACTTGTGACATAGGCAAATTTACATTCACGTAAAAATAATCAAACATTATTCTTCACATATATTGCTATATAGCATATAACCTAAGCAATATTACATGAATTATTCAATTACTGCCTTTTTAAACAAGAAATATCTTTATTAAACCATCACTTACTACATAAGCAATCATACATTTATATAAATGAAATCAAATCACACTGACACGATCTAGGTTGCAAGCATTTTACATCACAAACCATACTCACACACTCCCAGTTGCAAATATACATCACTTATAATCTAATCTACCCAGTCTTTCTCACTCAAACATCACATGGCTTATTTAAGTCCTGCCACCTTTTAAACCTCATTCCTCCTTGTATGTATTGTTCCCAAAATTCCCATTTTTTCCCTCTGTAGTTTGCTCCTACCCTTTTCTAAATATCCCAGTTCCAGTTCTTTTATCCCTGTTACTATATTCACTACTTCCCATATAGTTGGTTATTTTTCCTATGTAGTTTGCTCCTATCCCAGTTCCAGTTCTTTTATCCCTGTTACTATATTCACTACTTCCCATATAGTTGGTTATTTTTCGTATGTAGTTTGCTCCTATCCCAGTTCCAGTTGTTTTATCCCTGTTACTATATTCACTACTTCCCATATAGTTGGTGTAGATTTTGATTTCCATTTCCATTTTCTAGTACTTGCTTTTTTTGGCAGCAACCATTATTAGACAAAACAAGGCCTTACCATGTTTAGGCAATTGTGATTCTGTATCATAGCTCAGAAAAATCATCTCCCTCATCACACCAATCTGCCTATCCAGCATCTTCGACAGTGCATCCCGGAGGGAATCGCTAAAGTCCGCCAACTCATCGCACTCCCCTTCACACCTCCAACATTTACTGACTGCCTGAGAAAAAAACTCTCTGGAGTCTTCATGGGGTATAAAAATATCTATGTAAATATTTCCAGGCAAAAATCCCAGATCTTCTAGATTTTGTTGGATATTTGGGAGACATACATATATCCTCCCATTGTTTCTTTGTGAATCACTTTTCTCAATTCTTTCTAACCTCCTCTGATTGATTCTTATAGTAATCATGCAATATTTTATATGCTGTAATAATTATTCCTTTTTTAATGGCAGCTTCTGTTCTAGATAGTGTTGGTCTTTCATTTAGGACCCCCTATTTCTTTTTATGGATATTTTTTCCTCTGAGGAATGCTGCTATTTGGGGGTTTGGGGGCTTAGCCCTATATCAGTGGGTTTGGGTTCTTACCTGCTGCAAAAAAAAAAAAAAAACAAGTCTAAAGGAAAAGAGCATTGCCTGATATTTGCCCTTCTCCTGTATATTCAGTCTTACTTTATTCAATAACCCAGGATTATACTATGCAGATCCTTAACTTGCATTTAACTGCAGAACTATAGCATATAATTTTAGACGTACATTAATCATGACATTTTCTAATGTTTCACATTCTGCTAACACTATAAACCCACAGCAAATATATATTATAATAGGTCCCCTTCTAAATATCGAAATTTCAAAACATCGAACCTCTGATCACCAAAGACCAGAGACTTGAAGTTTTGAAATATCAAACCTTGTCAATGGAAATCACCGTGGAACGGTGCTGTTCTGTTCACTGTAGTGTGATCATGGAGTTGGTATATTTAAGTAGCAGGGGGTGTGGGTGGTGCAAGACTAAGATGTTTTCATGTTTTAGATTTTTTTTTTGGTTCGAGATTTCAAAACTTCGTTTCTCTGGCCTTCGGTAATCAGAGGTTCAATGTTTTGAAATTTCAATATTTAGAAGGGGCATATATATATATATATATATATATATATATATATATATATATATATATATATATATATATATATATATATATAAAATGGCACCACTGGGAATACCTAGCAGGTGGTAATATGGCACTGATGGGCACAGGTATAACTATAATGGACACTAATGATTCAGGCTAGGTGGAATAGCTGAAGGTCTGTAAAATACGGCAGCAGGGATTTGAGAGAAGCAAGACTTAGGATCAGGGGGAGATCAAAGATGGCTGTAGTTCTGCAAGCACTGCTACTCCTAGATCTCTGAATTAACCTAGAATAAAACCTAATTTCAGCTAACCCAGAGGAACAAAAATCTACAAAATAATATGAGAAATTCACCTAAGAGACACAACAAACTGTCTTTCAGCTTTCCAGGTTAGGGGTTACCACAGCGGAACTCTGGTCTGCTAATGATTGGCAGTGAATGTTTACAGTGTCGAGTTGCCAGTCCAGCACCCAACCTTCAATGAAGGCACACCCACGGGCCTACTTGCATGTCTATAAATTCACGCGACAGCGGGGAGTACATGCAGACTCCACACAGAGGGTGCTCCAGCCGAGAATCGAACTGGAGAACCTCTTGCTGTCAGGCAACAAAGCTAACTGCGGCTCTTCTCTAAGAGACACAACAGTAACAAAAAATCCAAGAAGAAGAAGAAGAGGGAAAATACAAAAACAGAAAGATTAATTAAGATTTGAAATAAAGCTGATGACATCTGCTGCTGAGGCCCTGCTGAGTCACTGAACTACTGTAATCTACTTAAATACAAAATGCCAAAGGAAGAAAACACCATGGAAACCTCTACAACAAAGACTAAATACTCGGTTTTGGCTTCACCTGAAGAAGATACAACACCTAAAAGACAGAAGACTACAAAACAACTGGAAAATTCAAAAACTCAGAAAAAAATAAAACAGATCAGCCAGCTAACCTAGAAGACATAAAAGATACACTACTACCTATACAGCAAGCAAGTCAAGACCTTTCCTTACAATTTAAAACATTCAGAGAATCCTTCAACCAAATTTTGGCCAGAATGAAAAAAAAAACAGAATCTAAAATCCTGGAAAATGAAATAAAAATAGACACTATACAACAAAAAATTATGCCAATCAAAAAGAAATTCAAGTCATACAAGCTAAACTAATAGATCTTGAAGCACGCTCTAGAAGAAATAATATAATTATCAGAAGAATTCCTGAAACTATTGCACACAACAATCTGATAATGACCATCAAACAAATACTACAACTGCAGTTGGAGGAATCCGGAGACTCACAACAGATAATAATAGAAAGAGCTCACCGTGCCTTAAGAGAATCTCAAACAAGAAACAAACCCAGACCTGTATACATCAAACTTTTAAACTACTAGGATGCCTCAAAGATTTTATTTACTGCAAAAAAGAAAGGTTTTCTTACTTGGAATAAAAATAAAATATTCTTTGCACAGGACCTTCCTATTCAAATAAGACAACCCAGGCAGCAGCTCTCACCATTCTGCAAATACCTAATAGAAAAAAAATATAAAATTCCAAATGAAATATGCAAACTCGCTACTTTTCCATGTTCATGATGAAAAATACAAGGTTGATAATCCAAAGGAGGCCAAAGTAACCTTCCAAGAAATTTTCAAAGAAATTTCCTCTCTGGAATCAAAGTGAAGTAACATTCCCAGTAAAATGAGCTCCGGATGCTTTTCTGACCATTTTAGAGTCACTTTTAGTCTGGGATCTTCCAATTTCAGCTGGCTCCTGCTTTTCTAGGCCTCTAAAATGCCGCAGCTGACCACGAGGTAAGTAGGGAACTCAAATTAGTAAAGTAGGAACTAAAAATGAGGTATTTGCTCGCTGGGTGGACCAATTTAATGGTTACCACCACCTAGGACTTCACAACAAGTTGTCTTCCCCCTATGAAGTAACCCGAGACCATAAACATTGGGAAAAAGCAAGATCTAACAACAATAAACATTAATATGAAGAAATAAAGTCTTGGAGGTCCAGAGAAGCAGGTTTTCAATAGGATCACAATATTCAGAATGTTCGGTCATGATTCCCAGCATTTCTGATCACCATAAGGTTGTTGTTGTTTGTCTTTCGGCTTTTCCCAGTTAGGGGTCGCCACAGCGGAACTCCGGTCCGCTAATGATTGGCAGTAGATTTTCATGAACGCCGAGGTGCCCGCTCGACGTCCAACCTTCAACGAAGGCCCACCCATTTACGCATATCTTTCGAATGCCACCCAACCACGGGGAGGACATGCAGACTCCACAAAGAAGGCACTCCCCACACTCCAGCTGAGAATCTAATGGAAGAACCTCTTGCTGTGAGGTAACAACACTACCACTGCACCACCGTGGCATCTCTGATCACCATAAGGTACTGAACTAAAAAAAAATAAATCTGTCTAAATAAGTTTATTCTGTAATACTTGCAGAATACCTTAAATCTAACAGCCTTTTGCTGTTTGGGAAGAAAGACTGCAAAGTAACAATTGGCACTGGCATGAAATCTTGAAAAATAATTTACTAAACATAAACTAATATATATATATATATATATATATATATATATATATATATATATATATATATATATAAAATACATTTTTTATGACACTTCTAATTTCATCTTTTGTAAATACGCTTTGCTGTACCTGAATCAGCAGTAGTTCACAAATATTACAGAAAGAGTTTAAAAATTGTGAATCTCATATTGTAGACTTACTTGCTGAGAAACCTCTCAGTTAACACAGCTTTAGAAGTGTTGTTCTATTTCTTTGTTTGTTACAGTGATAAAAGAAGATTGATCAGGGAGACTGTTCTGTTAAATTGAATGTGTTATAAAGGTGTGCTAAACAGGGAGAAAGGTTAACCAACAATCTGTTAACAATGGGCACCTAGTTGCTCACGTTATACCTGTCTGGCTGCTGGACAAGTCTTATTGTCTAAAGGTCACATTACCAGCATAAATACTAAATTAACCTCTCAGTACTCTTATGTTAATTCATATATAGCAGCAACCGAGCACTGATCAAATGTTAGTCCTGGTTATGTTCCTAACATTGAAAACAGAAGAAAGGTAAACTGTTTCCAGCACTATGGGTGTTAAATATTCAATAACAAATGTATCTCTGGGTATTAATTATTATGAAAGTGTTCAATACAGGCGAAACATTTGATGAATTAGAGGAGAGCAGATATTAAATCATAGCAAAGAGTTTGTCAGAAGACTATTAGGATATGGTATTGACTTAATAATATGCTAAAATCCCAAAGTATTAAAGTTTGATTCCCTTAGCCTTCTGCTTATGCTCCACAAATACTAGCCATATATAAAGAAGTTTAAAAAGTCTTATTTTATATGTGTATTAATAGACAGATTTTGTATAATAGTATTCACAAATATCTTGAAGATGAAGAGACTAGGAAATAGTATTAAGAAGTGTTGTTTTAAGAACTGTTATGTTAGGCTTTCTCTACATTTGTGTTATTATTGACTGCAAGGGGGAACCATACAAAAATTATAATGCATGAAGAACACTCCCTAACACATTCAATGGGAAAATATCATTCTTACAATAAAAACCTCTTTCTTTCCCCTTACTATTCTTGGTCCAGGGAAGTAATGATTAGGCATAGGGTTGGGACAGGAATAGTTAGGTGCCATATTCAAATACATACAAAATAAGCTTACATGAATAACCATACACACATTATTCATAAATGTTTTATGACATCAAGGACACTACTGAGATAAATGAGAGAACTAGAATCATGGAATGTTAAAGGCTTGCAACTGAAAAACAAAATAAATCTATTCTTGCATCTTACATTTAAAACCAAAGCCAAATAATTTTAATTCAAGAATCTCATCTTACAAATGAACAATGGACAAACATAGAAAAGGAAAAAATGGATCAGACAAATCATATAATCAGAGGGAAAAACAAGTAGCACAGGGGATGTAATAATAAATAAGATTTTCAAAGCAACATAATTAAACCTGATACTGATAATGAGGGAATGATTGTGTATATAGTCTACACTAACCCTGCCATTCCAAAACCAGTGCTAGTACTTAATTCTATGCTCCATGCAATAACCAACAGCACTTTATCATGGCACTATACGCTTTATTAGCAAAATTTAAAGACAACTTTAGAATTATTGGTGGTGACTGGAATTCATATCAAAATTCAGATAAGATAGATCTAACCTAAATAAAATGTACAATAAACAGGCCACACCAGCAATTAGGGAACTGGAACAAGACTTCAAATTATTTGATCCCTTTAAATATATCGGAAGAGACAATAAAACAGAAAACTTCACCTTCCATTCACAATGTCACAAAATATGGTCGAGGATTGACTTCTTCCTAATCTCTGTGACATTCCTTAACATGAAAGTTACAAACCACATACATACCAGATTCTTCTCCGACCACTCAAAAATCATACTTCTCATTGAATGGGACATTAAACAACAGCAACCCAACAGAGGCTACAACTGGACATTGAATTCCAATCTCTTAACTAAACAAGACGTGATAGAAAGCATTACTGTGCTACCAAACTCCCTAACTTTAAACCTAGTCAACTCACAACTACCACTAGACAGTGAATAGGCTTCAACAAAAGCTCAAATTAGAGGCTTTCTGATTAACAAAGCAATGCACTATAAAAAAGCTATTCTTCAATGAAGAATCTGTATTAAAATATAAAAATAAACCAATTAGATTTGGAACTAATGTCAAGTCCTAACAAAAATCTATACCTAAAAGAAATACGAACCAAATTACTAAAAGCAATTGAACATTTCTCAAGTATATCTAATTATACACTTAACTTTAAAAAAACCCAATATTTTCCCTTTAAGTTCTCCCAAACTATTATCGATATTCCCATTTTTAGACACAATTGAAATAAAAGACTCAACCAAATATCTCGGGATTATGTTTTTTTCAAAACAAAAGAAATTTTTACCAAAATAATATACTGAATAAATGAAATATGATAATGCTAGATTGTAACAGATGGAATAATCTCAAAATACCATTCCTATCCAAGGTCTCGATAATCAAAATTAATATTCTTCCCAGAGTTATTTATGCATTTATAACCACACAAGTGGTAATACATAACAAATTCTTCAAACAAATACATACATTTCTGGCCAAGCTCATTTGGGAGGCTTAAAAAAAAACAAGAATATCATACCAAAAACTATCACAACCAAAACTAAAAGGGGGTCTAAATTTACCAGATTTTAAACTATACTATACCATTATCAATAGTAGCAGAATACTAAAGATAGCAGACTATGCCCCTTCACCCAACAAATGGTCTCCAATTTGGCTGAAGATATATCATAACTATATCAAATCTCTAGATTTCAGTCCTAGAGCTCTTCCTTTTCTAACCAGAAAAGATATTACAGCTTATACGATCACTGACTCTGTAAAACGCTTCATCACCATACTTCAAAAGTTGTTCATTTCCCTTGATCTTGGGCCAGCAATGGACACTTCAACCAATCCATAATAACCCAAACTTAAAAATTAATAACTTAATGATAAATCTCAACAACTACCCTTTATAAAAAGACTTGAGAATTTGAGATCTCTACTCTTACCACAACTACGCAATCCCAGAACTGAGGTCTCAACTTAACTTATTAAAATCATACACAATTATCTTAAGACAAATTAGAGAAGTATGTTCCAAGCACCTTCAAAACACTAAATTAAACAAGGTAGATATAAACAATTGTGAAACCCTATGGAATACAATGTTATCCAGAGAAAAAATGATATCCAACACATATAAATTAATATCCAAGATTAAATTCCAAGACAATATACTCATCTCTAACTATTGCTTTAAAGGTAACTCATCAATAACTGAACAACAATTAACCCAGGCTTTGACCCTAACACTTAAAGCATTACCTTTGAAAAAGCTAAAGTACACACAACAACAATGCTTATCTTACCCCCTCAGTACTACACATATTTAACTCTTCTAATTCACCAAACTGTCCATATTGTAAATCACAGAAAGCCGATCTAATCTATATGTTTTGGAGCTGCAAATGCATATTTAAACTATGGAACTCATTAAAAATCCAACCACAAAAACAAGGATATAAAAAAGCAACACTTGCATGAAAATTCATACTACTTCACATTCCCCCCACCCCCCAGGAATATCCAATAGTCAAGCAACCATACATATTACATTATTCCTATTAATGAAACTATATATAGCATACAAATGGGGGGACAGGCTAAATATCAACTGGGCCGAATTCAAAAAGATGGTAATCAAACACATGCTAACGCATAAATGGGTAATTGATGCGAGAAATAACATTGTTAAGAAACTGAAAACATGGGAGCAGGTCTTTAACATATTGCTAGCTTAATCCACCCACATTAACTTAAAGACATAGGGATTTATGCTTAAAGATATACCTTTGGCATACATACAGATATGTAATGACAAGAATTCACCACAACATGCTAAGCTCACTAAATGGATGTGATACTAAATTTTATGGCACTTCTGGTTGTAAATAATGTTGTTTCGTGTTGGTGTATAGATACTGTACACCTATAATTCTTTACCCAGTATATTATTACATTGTAGATGTTGCTCTGTTTTTTGTTTTTTGTTTTGTACATTGAAAAATTCAAAATAAAAAATTTTTGGAAAAAAAAAATATTTGGGATCTGATCCCTTTGGCAGAATCTACCCGAGGTTATAGATAATTGGTAGAAGCTACAGGCAATTTGCTAATTAAGGCAGTACATCAAGCAATATATTAGAAGTCACTGGAGAAACCAACGGAGAGTCTTGTGTTCCTGGTTCCAGAGGAGTTTGGAGGATTTACCTGAGGAGAAGTATTCACTGAAACCAGAGGTGTGAGATGGGAAGATTAAGTTTCATGCTCCTTGACTGCTAGTGGCAGTCCCGATTGTTACAATATCGAACCATATGTTTCTGGAAGAACTGGTGAGCCAGAGGTCTTGTTTTGCTCATCCATATGCCATGCCATTTGTTTTGTAAAGGAGTGATGAGCCACAGATGTTACTTTGGTCTTCTGCTGAGGTATTAATTAATAGGTTCATAGGTTCATAGGTGTTTACTAGGCTAATGACCACAAGGACCTTTTAAACCTAGCCATTCATCCTATATATCTGACAAATTCTGGTACCCTTCATATGTGTAAGCAGCAGCTTGGGAGATGAAACATTTACAAGCTGGGTCCTGGGAGATGAACCATTTACAGGTTGCCTGTGTCCATTAGAGACATAGGCACCAAGCCAGGGATGAATTTCCTGTTCCTCATCCAATTGTCCAAGTTGCACTTATTTACTGAGCTCTTTGTACCTTTGAAACTTTAAGTTGCAATAGACTGTTATTCAGAAATGTTGGATTGTTTGTTGCGTCTTTTGGTTTTTCCCCAGTTAGGGGTCGCCACAGTGGATCACCGGTCCACTAATGATTGGCAGTGGATTTTTATGGTGTCAGGTTGCCAGCCCAGCACCCAACCTTCAAAGAAGGCACACCCACTCACGCATGCACCTACCTGCATGTCTTTAAAGTTCATGTGTTTAAGGTACTTAATTTCTAAAAACATAAGCAGTGTATCCAAAATAAAGCATTCTGATCTGCATCTAAATTAGTAGAAAGAACAAATGTATTATTAGTGCTTTCATCTAAATGCTGAGAATAGGCTTTATCAGAATACAGATCAATGCAGAACACACTTCCTGTAAACAGAAAGTAGTGTATCAAACTTTATATTCCCCTATGCTAGAGACTCCTAGCTGCCTTTAACATTGAGCATGACTCAACCAAAAATTAATAATTTTCTGATGAAGTCCTCATTTTGGGATGAAAGAGCTCAATAAAATATTTATCAGTTCACTTTTGTTTGCTTATTTTTCAGCATTTTATTTCTGATTATTAATGTGGTTTGTGCTATTTATCTGGTGCTGGGATTTGTTTTGATTCTTGGTATTGAGCATAACTTACCAGAATGCTGCACCTGTGACTGACTGTTAAGAAGTAGTACATAGTAGGAAAACCAACACCACACAGAAGTGGGAGGTCTGATAAAAGTGACTGTATGTTAAATGGGGTCCCTTGTGTTCAGCACCATTATCACTCAGCAACAGGAGGTCTAATGAGAGAAACTGTGTATTCATTTTATTTCTGTATACTGTTACTGTTACCACTCACCATGGTGAGACCCACTGAAAGAGACGTGTGTAAATTTATTTCATTGTACTATCTGGTCTATTCATAAGGGTGAGACATAGAAAATGTTTGCATTCCTGTGTAATTTATCCAACATGTCTTAGATCTAGGAATGGAGGCAAATATAATATTAAATAACATTGGTCCAAGAACCAAGCCTTGTGGAACTTCAAGATGGATAGGAAATGAGTCAGATCTTATGTCCTGTATGGTTCTACATTGGGAGGGGATCAAATCAGGCCCCATAGAAAATGAATTCTTTATTTTACTAAAAACTCTATCATCCCCTAAAATATAAAAGAGCAAGCTGAACTATCAAGAATTACAAAGTTAGTTGATAATCTGTCAAAACTAGATCTAAGAGTGATCAGTGTTGCATAGTCTTCAAAGGATCATGTATTATACTGTCATCAGAGTTTATAGAGGTTAATGGCTTATAAGAATTGTTGATAATATTAATATACTTATAAATGTTTTCTTACTATTAGTATCTACTGCAAGTTTGTTTTCAAAAATCAACGTCTCTATTCTAATTTTCCTGTTAGGTAATCTGCTGATGTTATTAAAAAATCTGTTGTTTGCTATTGTTGGGTGTTTCTTGTAAACCTTTTGTTTCTTTTTTTTCCTTTTACAATTTACTAAGAGCCAAATTCCACCAGGAAGGAAATGTAATTCTTTAATAATTGCATTTTTTATGAATTCTTGTGCTTTTAACTAAAACTTCAGTGAGTTGTGATCTGAAAGGCAAAGGAGTGCCCCTGGTGTTAAATTGTCAATTATACTAGGGTTATTGGTCAAAACCAGATCAAGGACATTAATCCCTCTGGTACCTTTAGTGACAAATTGGCACAGTCCTCATTCTAATATGGTACAGGAAAATTCTCCTTCATAGGTAGTTTTTGTAGAAAGATCTGCCCAGGAAACACCAGGGGTAATTGAAGTCACCCATTAGTATAATTTATTTATTTTATTTTATTTTACATTTGTTAACTGGGAAATTCCTACTGGACCAGGTCCATTTTCAGCGGAGGCCCGGGGAGAAAAGCTCCAGCATCAAGTTATACAAATACAGTACATCCAGCATACTACACAAAACAGGTTTCATCATGTATGCTGAGCATAGTAATATAACAAGAAATTAATAAAACACTCCAGGTAAAAGAAGATATAGCAGATAGGTAAAAAGACAATGTCAGTTATACATTGGTAAGAGAAGAAAATATATCAAGTAAGATTCTACAGTTAAAAGTACCCTTTCAAATGACCAAGCCTACAGGGGATCAGAGATCCAGCATGCGATCAGAGAGGAGTTTGGGGAGTTAATAGCAGTGTGGGTAGGGTTATGTGATACAAGGACATAACCAGGTACTAAGAAGATGCGATTTGAGGGAGTTTTTGAATATGGATGTGGAGTGGGCAGTGGACATGGATAGGGGAAGAGTTCCAATTTCTGGCAACGGTGTGGGACTAGAGCACTTTCCCTGCATTATTGTTAGCCTTGGTGATGGAGAGGAGAGATTTTTCACTAGATCTTAGGTACTGGTTTGCAGTATAGACAGTAAGTAGGTTGGATAATGAGGGGTTTTTTTTCAGGATATTTGAGAATATTGTAGGCTGTGCCCAGCTGGTGATAGTTAAGTAGCTGTGGTAGCTCAAGCCATTTTAGTTCTTTTAGTGCAGTACAGTGACGGGTTCTATAGGTTGAGTTAGTAGCAAACCTGGCTATTTTACTGTAGCATGATTCTAGTTTGTCTAGGTCACATTGTCTGATTTGGGTAAAGACTGGTGCTGCGTATAATAGAGTTGAGAGGAGGTGGCTTTGTGCAGGAGTGACCCTTGCTCTTTTTGAGAGAAAGGACTTATGCCTGTATAGGGAACCTAGCTTTTTGTATACTAGTTTTATGGTATATGAGAAGTGAACATGAAAGTGGAGATTATTGTTTATTTCAATGCCCAGACGTTTGGTGTAGTTAGCAGGGGAGATGGTGGTGCCGTCCTTAGATGTTATGGTAAAGGAGAGGGTTTTTTGTTTGATCTATTAGGGGTAAATAGTAGCAGTTTTGTCTTTTTGGGATTTAGAATTAGTTGGATACCTGATATCCATTTTTCTACTGAGTTAAAGGTATCTTGAGTGAGTGTATGTAGGGTGGTGGGAGATGAGGTGGAGCAGATCAGGGTTGAATCATCCACATATTGTATGAGTGTAGCATGTTGTGTAAAGCTATTGAGGTTATTTGTGAAAACAGAGAACAATAGTGGGCCCAGTATAGAGCCCTGTGGGACTCCTATGGTGGTTGGAAGTTGTGCAGACAGAGATCCTTTCCACTGGACTGATTGTTGCCTGTCAGACAAGTAGCTTCTGAACCAGGCTATAGTAGAGGAGGTGAAGGATAATGATGTTAGTGAGTCTAGTAGAATGGAGTGGGAGACCATATCAAATGCTTTTGAGAGGTCTAGGAAAATGACTGATACATATTTGTTATCATTCCTATGAAGGTTTATGTGAAGGATAGAAGGGCTGTGGTAGTGCTGTGATGTGGACGGAAACCATGTTGTGTGGTAGATAGTAGATTCTGTGTGTTGAGAAATGTCATCACTTGCAAGTGGATGCATTTCTCAAGAATTTTGGATGGGGGCAAAGGATGGCAATAGGTCGGTAGTTGGAGAATTCGTAGGAGTTACCTCCTTTATGGAGAGGAATGATGTGAGATTCTTTCCAGAGTTTGAGTATGTAGGATTCTAGTATGGAGCGGTTGATTAGGATGGAGACAGAATATGATAGGGAGTCACTAGCCATTTTTAGGTATGCAGCAGGTATGTTATCAGCGGCCAGTGTGATTGACTTTAGTTTTAGGAGGGTTTTTTTGATAGTTGAGGTGGGCACTGGTGATAGGCTGAAAGGGGGGTGATGTGGGATAGGTTGGGTTGTGATTGAGGTAGACTGTTTTTGGTTATTTGACTGGATAGGGCTAAGATGGATTTAGTCAAATGGTTATTAAATTGAGAAGCTATGTCTAGGGTATTGTTAGTAGAGCTGGATGCTGGAGTAGTGGTTTTGCCTGGCTTTAGTAGGGAGTTAATGGCATAACAGAATTTTTGTGGATTATTTGAATATTTCCTTGGGGTGCTAAGAAGTTTGTTTATTTTGGATTCAGCCTTGGCCTTGTTTCTAAGCTGTTGATAGTATTTCCTGGAGCTAGGAGTTTTGTCAGCTTTTCAGATTTTCCAGGCTTTATCTCTGGCTTTTAGTAAGGCTCTGGTGTCCCTACTTAGCCAGGGTGCGTAGTTGGCTTTAACTCTGATCTTTCTGCTGGGAGCTAGACTGTTAAGGATGTTAGAGAAGGTAGTATTGAAGTAGTCTATTGCCTGGTCTAACCCAAATGTCCGTAGTGGTTCCCAGTTGCAGTGGCTTAGGACAGCATTTAGGTATCGTGGGGTAAGGTTACAGTAATCTCGTACGAGTTTGTAGACTACTGGAGTGACTGGAGTGTTTGTGGAGTAGGAAGGTGGGGAGATGATCAATTAGGTCATCTGGGAGACAGCCTATTGTATAGTTTTGTTTGGGATGGTTGGTTAGTGTCCAGTCCAGTATGGATTCTGTCTTTGTTTTCTTACCTATTCTAGCTGGTTCTTTAATTAGTTGAGAGAACCCATATAGATTGATATGTGTAGAGGGGCTGCTGGAGTTACAGGCTGCCCAGTCGGTGTTAATGTCTCCTAGTAGGATTGTTTTCTGAGGTAGATTGTCCTTTGTCCAGTGTAGGATGTCTTCTATTATGTGTGAATTGTTGCCTGGAGGTATGTAGCGGCATATTATATTGATCTTCTTGGTGTTTCTTATGGATAGGACAGAAAATATGACTTCAGTATTTTGAAAATTGGGTGGTGTAGTGTGCAGGAGCTGGAGGTTAAGGGTGTTTTTAAATGGCTACTCCTCCTCTCTTCCTGTTTGTTCTACCAGATCTAAGTGTATTATACCCCGGGGAGAGAAAGTCTTCATCTTGGATACTGGGTTTAAGCCAGGTCTGTGTAATGGTGAGTACATCAGGATTGTAGTGGGCTATGAATGCATGTAGGTCTGTTAGCATGTTGGTAATACTTCTTATGTTGAGATTTAGGATCAGCAGGTCAGATGTTTGTCTGGCTGAGAGGGGACATGGATTTGGGTGAATGTCACCAGAGGTTAGCAGAGTTTGTAGGAGTGTCAGTATGTGCTTTTTAATATTAATTGTTTGTGAGCTTGGGCTATGTGTGTTTTTCTTAGTGTGGCGAGATGGTGTCATTTTTGTTAGTGAGTAATATGTAGTTGTAAGATTTATGATTGTGGGGCAGGTGTAGAAGTGTGAGTGGGTTTGAGAGGGTGGGCTAGTGTGGGTAGTGTGACAGGAGTAGTTGTGCAGTGGTAGGTCTGTTTGTAAGGAAGTTAGAAAGGTTAGTGATAGTAGAGCTAGTGATAGGTATGTGAGTGTGGGTAACATGATACTACTTTGAGTGTAGTAGTACAACTAGACTACAACTCCTGGTTAGTTGTGGGTGAGGGTAGAGGTGTGTTGTCTTGGAATGTGTTGTTGGGAGTGGGATCAGTGTGGGATGTAACTGGATTGGAGGATGGGGGGAGGTAGGACAAGTGGGTTGGTCTAGTTGTTAGGGAATTATGGGTTGGACTGATGTCTTTCATTCATAAGTTATGATTTAAACAGGTGAGGTAATCTTAGTGTTTTAATGAATCCATACTGGGGTCATGATAACAAATAATTCTAAAGGATTTATTTGATAAAGGATCAAAAATCTGAACAATTATATTGTTATGAATACTTAATGTTACTCCCACCCCAAATGGAGCTCTCCCTGAGGCATTCATATTTTCTTTAATTTGGAATCTATACTGCTGGCATGTTTCAAGATTCCAATTGTTTTTACTGTGTAGTTATATTCAGTAATTATACACACAAATTCATCAAAGTTTTTGCCAAGACTATGTGCATTGTAATAAAAACATTCCAGAGTTGTATCAGATCTTCTATATGTTGGGTTGCTAGAGGGTGATGTGTCAAATTGTCTAAAAATGTTTTCAGATATTCCTGAATGTTCTCTGATAAAAAGAGTCCCCTATTGACTAAGATGAAGCTAATCTTTGGAAAACACCATGGATATGTTGCAGCTTCCTTTGAAAACATAGTTATTTACGAAGAAGATTAGGACCTTCATCTCCCAAAGGTTCAGGCAGTATTCACAAGTGCTGTGGAATAGGTGGATAAAGCCCTAACTATGGCCAAGGTGACCCAGCTTCCATTATTAGCTTGGGCATTTAAGGCAGTGGCAGGAAAGGATGGGAGTGTCCTTCCTGAAATGAGGGGTGTGGACTCAGGTACACCTCAAGGTCAATCCATAGTGGAGGCTGAGGATGTCTAGGGGCAGTGCTGCCCTAAATATCTGAGGAGCATTGGCTGAGTTGCCACAGAGACAGGGTGAATACCAGCATGTTCCAGTAGTACATACATTCCTCGGATGTGTATGGCTGCACATGGAGAAAGGGAAGTAACTGTAAGGGCATAAAGTATAAACTCTCCTTAGCAGCAATGGGATGCTGCCCCACACACCCCAATCTCCTCATTGGCCTGGAGCATGAATTGGACTAAGTCCAGATGAAGAAGAAGAGCCTGGTAGATCTAGTGGACAAGGTGAGATCCTGGAGGAAGATGATGTTCAGCTGCATGGAGCCAAAAATGAGGTCCAGGAAGTACTAGATTCCCTGAGGCAGGCAAGATACACTGTTAATGTTGGCATGACAGAAGTTAAATAAGTAGGTTACATGACAGTTCAGGAAATAATTAAACCCCCAAAAGAGAAGACTTGAGGCAGCAGAGAAGTGGCTCATACCACAACATGAAAAAGCAAGTCTGTGCTTTCTTTGGGCTTGTTGAATATAAAAGGAAACTTATCCTGAATTTTTCTTCTAAAGCCTGTCTCCTAACAGACCTCGTTAAGGTCAAGATGATACAGGAGGTCAAGTGGACAACAGAAACTAATATTTTATTTAAATTAAGAAAAGCCTCTCTGCTGAGTCAGTTCTTTTAATTGCTCCATGCCCTTTATAGAGGTAGTGCTTGCACAGAAAATTGAAAATGAAGCACTTTTGTCTGCCTATTGAGTAGTAAGTTAAATAAAATTGAAAGTCCATATTCCACTATAGGGACAGAGGAACTACCTAGCCAAAAAGTCGGTCTTGGAGTCATACCTGTCAACCTCTTAGCACAAGAAATTTGGACAAAAAAACAAAATAATAGGGGATAAAGGTCCAAAAAATAGGGCCAAATTTTAAATATTATTCTTTTAAACTCAAAAAGTTGCTGGAATGTAAGGTTTTGTGTTAGCATGCATTTTCTGAAGAATATGAAGTCTGAAACGAAATGTTTGTTGTTTATTTACTTCCATCCTCACTGATTTGCCAGAAAACCATACATTTTATGAGGAACAAACCAAAAATATGAGGCAAAAATCAGGGCATTCTCTGAAAATATGGACAGTTGAGATGCATACTTGGGGATGCTTTGGTTCTAGTTTGGCAGAGAATTCACCCTAGTTACAGTACATGCCCCCTCCAGTGGTTTCATCAGCAGAAGGTGTGTTTGTGTGTGTGGGGGGGCAATGTAAAACTATGCTAGTGGGTCCAAGCCTTGCAGCTGTTCCACTTCAAAATTCAGCAGCATCCCATTATGCACCATTACAATGTGAATGGCCTGTCTAGGGCTCACAGGCTTTTATGTGAATTCATAATAAGTGGCTTTAACCTGGGTCGGGGGAGCTTGTCATCTGTAACAGCATAATGATGATACCTGGAATGCCTGGTGGGTGGCTCTCACAGGTGCAGATCAGACTGCTAGGTACACTAAGGATTCAGGCTAGGTGCAATATCTGAGTGTGTAAGTACAGCATCAAAAATTAGGCAGAAGCAGTATTTGAGATGGTATCCCTTTAAGAGAAACAACCTGAGGTTACAGGTAACAAATGATATTCTCTGGAGGTAGGGATCTATTTAAGAGGGATTCTCTAACAATATAATAGAGTCAGTGGAGTTTCCAGTGTTCCTGGTTCCAGAAGAGTCTTTTTTTCTGCGGAGGAAGATGCACCAAATTGAAACAGTGAGTTTTCATTTTGTGCTATTTGACTGCCAGTGGAAGTCCTGGCAGCTGAAGTGCTGAACCATATGTTACAGGAAGGCGTACCGAGTCGGAGATCTTGTTTTGTTTATTCAGGTGTCGAGTCACATGTCACATGAATGTTGAGCCAGAGACAGTGTTTTGTTCTTCCATTGAGGAATTACAAAAGAGACTGTTTTATTTACTGTTTTATTTACTGAGATCCTTTTACCAGAAACTCTGAGGTGCATGAACTGATATTAACCAGAGACTTTTTGGGTAAAGACACTTATTGTCTAAAGACATAAGAGGTGCATTAAGGTTTATATTTCCTTGTGCCAGAGTCTCGTAACTGCCTTTAACATAGTAAAATCAATAAAGATGCCTAGGTGAGCAGTAGAAACACCATAAGCCCCACACATAAAATGATCCAAAAATACCAGGAACCAATTTCTTTATTTGTTGAGTGCGTTCTTCCCCAATATGAACCTTCGGTGACTTCATCAGAACAAGTCCAACAAATAAAGAAATTGGTTCCTGGTATTTTTGGATTGTTTTATGTGTGGGGCTTATGGTGTTTCTACTGCTCACCTAGATATCTTTATTGATTTTATTAGTCATTTTTGGTGCCTTTTCAAACGGTTTTGTGTTATATTTGCCTTTAACATAGAGCATGGCTTACCAGAACATTGCACCTGTGAATGTGACTGTTAAGAACTTTAAAAAGTGGCACATAGTAAGAAAACAAATACCACACAGTAGTGGCTGGTCTAGTGAAAGAGACGGCATGTTCATTTGGTTCTTTTGAGAACAATACCATTATTGATCGCAACATAAGAGATTGTATGTTAGTTTACCTTCTGTATACTTTTACCATTACTGCTCTCCAGGGTGAGACTTGGTAAAAGAGTATTATATTCATTTGCTTCAGTTTACTAGCTGGCTTTATTCACCAATGAGACCTGGTGGAACAGACTTACCATCCAGTCTAATTGTGTGACTGTGACAAAGAGTTGTAACCCTTCATAATTATATGGTCGTGAACATTCGTCAGTGTGAATACTGAAAAGAAAGAGAGAGAGAGAGAGAGAGCTACTCTAGCAAAATAATTAGCAGATAAATGCAGATTTTGAAGTCAGTCATGAAATTCTTCTGAGTTTAGCATCACTGTTTTGTTTAGCCAAACTATGTGCCTTAAGGGTGGCTGTGTGGTCTAAAGTAGTTCATAAGTAAAGAGGTAAGTACTAAGCTACCTGTCCTTGCGGGGCATTTTAAGCCTTGCCAGTTTCCCTCTTTGTGCTCAAAATAACCTATCCCATTTGGTTATAGATTAGCCTTACCCATTCCATGGCCGATAATTATATATTACTCCTAATGAGAATAACTGAGATCATACCATAGATAATTTGAGGTGACCCATGCATGGGATAAAGCATTTAGGAGCTGCCTCTGTCCATTAGCAGTACATGAGGCAGTCCTGGGGTAAATTCTCTGTTTCCCATTCATAGATTTAAGTTTTGCTTGAATATGGACAGGGACGAACCTTACTTTATGTGGATGGGGAGTCTGTTCTACAGCAGCAGTATCCTCTCCGGGATATACCTGTCCCTCCAAACCACTCCGTTAATGTTGCAGAAGAGATTTAAATCCCTAGACTGAGTACTTCTGATGCCATTTGACCAGCTGATGTGGTAAATCCATCAATAATGTGTTAGAGGATGCCTTGTGTGACACTGCCAGCCCAGCTATCTGGAATTTTGTAAATAATCATATGTCATTTGTGAGTGTTAATATGATTTATATGCTTGTCTTACAAATGTAAAAGAACTATATGTTATGTGTATGTTAAAGTACTGGTGCAGAAGTGTGTGTAGAACAGGGTTTGTAGAGTACTGATCTTCGAGGATGTGTCCACAGTGTACCCTACTGGAAAAGAACAGAAATGCATATAAACTATATACTTGTGCAAATGTATGTTTTAATAGTAGAAGCTGGAACATACAGAGTTAA